>NC_072731.1:92608076-92722328 GCF_026930045.1 Uloborus diversus | reverse complement strand
CATTTTTTGGCCTAATTTTACTGTACTACAAGTGAGCTGTCCCATTCTCAGTGAGTCACGTTCTGCAAAAACCAAATTCAAGATCAACCTAAGGCCATTAACACAGACAACTTGAACGGCAAACCTTGGGCCGAAATTCAAGAGATGTGAAGGACTTACTGTAATAAACCTCGAGCGGAAGCTGTGATCCTTTTTATGCCTCTACATGCCATGACTGCCTGGATCAGCACCTCCACAAGAAAGGTATCTTAACATTTAGTATGTGTCTAATTTGCGGTTCTGTCAATATGAATGCTCAAAACTTGATTCAACTGATCAAAAACTAAAACTAAAATTACTCAGAAAGCTTTATTGGTCTGCGCGATCTGTTATGGACTCCCTGAAATGACTTTCTCTTTATTTCCGCTACAATTGTGAAATCCTCTAATTTACAGATTTCTTTTTGATTTTTAAATTGTTATTTTTGTTGTATGTTCAATTGTTTATTGTAATTACTTTTCCTGTTCTTGGCTGCCTTTTGCATGGATTAATATCTTTCTGAATAAAGCCATATGTAACAACAGTTTAAAAAACCAAAAAAAAAAAATCATCGATTATTTAATAGATGTTAAAGTAAACAGTGTGTTTCTCTCCCTCACACACCAGTTTTCTTTCTTACTATTAATTTAAAGATCAATTTCAAATTTTATGTGAATCGGCTGTGCGAGTTCAGTTTTTTTTTAGCATGAAGAAATCACTGAAAGAAATAATTGCAATGTTGCAATTTTTTTGTTTAAGTGAGAATAAACAAAATTCTTCAACTTTTTAGGCTTATCCAGTGTCCGATAATAGGGGATTAAAAAAATCCTCTTTTCATTACTTTTTGTTATTTAACGGCTTTTTTTTTTTTGTTTGTGCTGCCTGGAGACGATCGCTAAAACTTTATTTTTGCTTTTTAACTCAAATTTTCATTGTTGTTGTTATTATCTACTCGGGACCTAAATTTTACTGTTTTAACATTATTTAAGAATAGTCCAAGCTGATGTGAATTTTAAAGTACTGGCGTCCTTACTCCGATGGGGAGTTTTTACGAAAACTGTCCTTATTAAAAAATAATTTTTATTTCGGAATTTTTCTTCATTTTGAGTGTAGTTTTTGGAACTCTTTTCCCTATCCAGGCAGGTATTTTTAATCCAGGCAGATATTTTGACGTTATTTTCTTACCTTTATTCTATGAGCAGTAAATAGAGACCAATTTCTTTATTCCAATATTAGACTTTCAATTAAGTTATTTTTTCTTTCTCAAGAAAAGAGTTTTAAGGATTATTGTCCCCATTTTAATTAGAGTTTTCAGGTACTGTTGTTTTATTCTGACGAAAGGTTTTAGCTAAACCGTTCATTTATTTATGAATTATTGTCATCAATCTAATTTTATTTTTAGGGATTGCTGTTCTCACGCTAATAAGATCTTTTTTTTTCTTTTTTGCAAACTAATTTTGTTTTAGTAATGATAATTTTTGGAAGTTTCCCTTATCGGTAACTGTTGGCTTTCTTCCCAAAGTAGATTTATAAGTTATGTTGACGGCATTTCAAGACTCTTGTCTTAATTTACTGTCACAACTTTGGCTACATTTATCCTTTAATTGGGAGAACCTTTTAGGTATGCGTCACGCTATCTGAGTTTCATTCTCCTTCAAGGAATGGTATAACATTTAAGCTAGCTCACAGAGATTGAGGTACCTTTTAATAGGGGTCGATCCATCTATTCTTGTATTCACCTTTCAACAGGTCTTTCTATTCATCTACATTCAGTGGCGTCTTGTCTTACACGTTAAGTTAAAAGACCCATCAAAGTAAATAGTGCAGAATGTGAAAAATGGTATATATGCGACTTTTTGATAAGCATGCAGTTATTTTCAGAAAATTATAAATATTCCTCAAATTGTCTTAAATTATTCCTTTAATCAAACCGTTTCGACATAAAACACTGTTAAGATACACACAATATTTAACGGTACGATCCGCCACCCCCTTCCTATCCATAACCCCCCCCCCCCCCTTCCTTCATCCTTGCGCGGTGCTTCGGATGAAGCACCGCGCAAGGTGCCGTTATATATCATTACTTTTCACATTTATAATTAAAAAATTAACGCAAAATTCAAAGCAGTTGTTCGTTCACAAAAGTCGCGTTTACAAGAGACTTCATAACCTCACATTTCCTCGCTCCAATTCTGAAAAAACCGAATGGAAAATACACCGTTCACTTGCAAAAAAAGCTAGTATCCTATATCTGGGAAAGTGGTTTTACACATCTTCCTTCGCGGCTATACCCAGCTGGTAAATAAACTCGTTTTGTAATGTGCATTCCGGGTAAAAAGAAACCGCTTTGACTTCAGTCGATAGCAGGAGGAAGAAAACCCACGTTTACCCCGCAAATTACTGGAATTAAAATCTTTTTTTTTCCTCGGTAAAAATCGTCAATATAAACGCGGCTAAAGTGAGGTTTAGACTGATATAGTGAGATAACTTTTATTTTTATTGAGTCTAAGAGGTTGAAATTCCGTTTACGAAGCCAATATGTAGTCTTCACTTACGCCCCATTCTTCACTCCTGAAAAATCTCGTGTTGCGGGTGAGAGGAGTACACATTAACTCTGAGATACGTTATTTGTCGTTTCTTTCTTTTTTTTTTTTTTTTTTGTTAGCTGTTGAAAATTATACCTCTAGAATGCACGATGTAAAAAAAAATAATAATAAGGTACCAATGTTAAAAATTTGCAGTAAAGTCTTATAATTTGATCGTTTTATTGAAATGCAACATAAAATTACTTCAAATCAAATAAGATCTATAAAAACTAATAATCTGTTTTTTTCCCACGCGTTTGTCTTCATTAAAAACACATTATTCGCGTTTGTAACATTTTTTTCCCTTATAATGATGATACAAAAACAATAAATAAAATACCATTACAAACTTTTATTTCGGATGTAAAAAATAAAAGTTAATCCCAAAAAACGAAAAAAGTAATTCCAAAGAAAATAAAACAGCAGACGTCTTTCCATTAACGTTTTTCCTCTTAAGGATTTGAAACAAGACCACGAACACAATCACAGCTAAGAACGAAATTCCTTTTCCCTATCGATTTCGTTCGACTTTTGAAACCAGGTAGCAATTTTCGAACAAATCTTATGCATTTATAAGAAACATTCTTTGGAAGACTGATTATATATGAAATATTTTGCGTTTTTCGAAGAAATGACAGGTTGAAAAATTTAATGAATATCGAGTGAAAATTTATAAATAATTTCAAGTTGATAACATTTGGTTCCACAAGAAAGAAAATTACGTACATACAGTCATAGATATAACTGTTGTGACAAAAAGCAAACGGTTAAGTCAGTATTTTCAATGTTAGACTGTCCACCGCAAAGCAGGCCATTATCTAGTTGTTCCAAATTAGTAAAGATGCGTTGGCTTTAAGCCAATAAAGTTAGAAATATGTTGGTCAAAGCTACTTGATGAGTATGCCAATTAATATTTTTTGCCGTGGACAGGTAATGGGCATTAACTGCAAATTTCATTTAACATTCAGAATAAAATTCAGAATCTTGTTTCCACATAACAAAAACACAAAACCTCCCCCCTTCACTCCCCGAATTATTTCTGTTTACGTTTTGAAAGAGTTCTATCTCAATCATAATTTAACCATTTATTTCAGAATCCAGTCAAGTGACATATTCTAAAACTTTAAAAAATCATTTTTACCTTCGTATTAAAATTGCCCTATAAGAATTATCATAGGTATAATTCCTTAAATAAACCGTTTTGTAATCCTCTCTGAATAATTTTATATGATGACGTAAATGTTTTACTAAAATTAGCAGTTTTGGCGTTTGATTTGTTTTTGAAATAAAGGTTTAATTACGAAAAATTATAACTTTTTTCCTTCAGAAACACAAATTCATTTCGATTACCATTTTTTTAAAAAGTTTTTTTTTTCTTCTTTCCAATGCAGTTTAGATTGGTTTAATTACACTTTATTTTAACATTATACGCCGTGCTGGAATAAATTATTAAAACTGACTGCAGTGGCCATGGGCTTGCAAGTATCTTCCATTAAATTTTTACCACATGGTGTACATATTGGTATTAAGTTTTGAAGAACAAATTTTAAATGTCACTTTTAATAAAATTATCATAACTATAATGCTAGTATTTTTTGGATAAAATGTTTACAAGTAAAAGTACTAATTTTTGAGCTGTTAAGCGAAAGGGAGGCTCTCTTCTGAACCAATGCACATTTGGCATTATTCCAAGCGTTTTCCGATACAGAACTTAATGGCTTTACTGACGAACAGGAAAACGAAACAACCTAGAAAATTCAATTTTGCTTTGATTTGGAAGAGAAAACTATGAGGATGCATCATCTGTTCTAGCCTAAGACAAGAAATTTTGTCATTACATGGCAGCAAAGATGCATTTTTCTTTTTGTCACTAATATTGCTGCAATAAATTTTGATTTTCAGAAAACGATTTTTTTGACGATGTTCTTTAAATTTAAGTTGAAAGTTCTAAAGACATCAGTTGAGTAAGTATTAAACATAAGCTAATTATAGAAGTCAAGCGCTTGGTTGCTCAGTTCTAAGTTATAAAATCTGGATAGGTTGCACTGCACTGCACTTGTTAGTAAAAACTACTTTTAAAATCGAGAATACTTTTTAAAATGAAGAGAATTCGTACAGATACTTAGGGTAAAGCTTGACCATGTGTGTTCACTTTGCAACACTATCTTTTGTTTAGTTAGTTCAGCCCAAAAGAAAATAAAAAAGGTTCAATGCTTTTTTTCCGCTGCTACGTTGACTGATGTATATCAGTGTTCTAAATTTTGAAACATTTCATACACTTATTTATATGAATACAATGTTTCTGAAGTTACTAAATGTAAGCTATACTTGAATATTGATTTAAAGTGGTTCAAATCTATTTTGTGTTTTGTCATATTTTGTGCAATAAATTATAGAAATCTTAGGATGATATGGAATAAAGTTGTAAGTTTTTTATCCTTCGGAAGTTCTTATTTTTCTAAAAAAAACTTTCTCGCTTAATTATTCTTCTTCTTATTTTTTTTTTTTTTTTTTTGTTAGAGTTGCTCTAGTATTAAAATTTATTTTACATTTTCATCTCCCACACATTTTAACAGTTGTCATGTGGAGCTCAATTTTGTATTTAATATAAACAAGTGAAAATTAACCGTACTGGAATTGTTTTAATTTAAAAACTAAACAACTTTCGTTCAATAGATATTACTGGTTTAATTTTAGAAATATTTTATCAACAGTATGATAAAATCTATCTCTATTAAAATTTTAGCGAAATCATGCATTAAAATAAAAGGTCTTGAAATGTATTTTTCTAATGTCTAAGAAGAAATGTATAAATATTGAATGCAATAAAGTAAGAGGTTTCAAAAACACAATCTAAGCAAACTTTCATGATGCAAATTTTTTAATGTTTTCACATATTCCTGCTTAGTCTTCTGATCAGCTTCAATGTGAAAAATACGGGTGGGTGTATTTCTTTAGCATCAATTGGATATTTTATCTAACAAAGACCATTTCCTCGATTATTGTAAAGAAGAAATGACAAATATTCTTAAGCAACCATTTCAGAACAATGGATGTATTTTATGTCTCATCTTTTCCTAAATTGCTTTGTGTCTGGGCTTTTGAGAGTTTCAAAAGGAAATATTTCCCTCTTCTTTTATCGTGCTCTTATTTATTTAGATATAGCAGCTGACTCTTTCTTTTGTCATTGGGTAAATGTTTTTTCTTAAGTTATAATTTTTCCAATTCCGCAAAGCACAGAAGGAAATTCAATGAATTCTTTGGATAAAATGAATCGTACAAAATAGCATTATATTTGACATCAAGAGATTTTTACTAAGTGGTAAAACTTTCATTTTTACAAGAAAATATTGGGTGAGCATTGATTAAAGTATTCGTGTGGATTGATTAAAAACAAATATTGAATCGTAGTTTAAAAATTCAGTTAAAAATAATTTGGCACTTCAGTTAAATTTAATCACTTTTAATGTACTTTTTTTCGAAATAATTAATATGAAACTGCAAGATAAAGCTTCAAGAACACAACAGCACACTACTTTTAAAATATATTTACAATAAAAAGAGGGGAAAAAAACGATCATTTTTTAAAACAATTAGAACTGATTTTCAGTAAGTTACTGAAAATCAGGCAGATGAGTGCTAATAAGCACGAAACTGCAGTCCTCGGATGGAATGACTGAGCTGGTTGTATGTTTCCTGAATTAGAACTGACTTTAAAACTGCATTAAATAATAAATCGAACTATCGTTTATGTAACTGGAAATCGTTCGAAAACGGTTTAAACATATTTTTTAAAGTCTGTGCAACACGAGATAATCTCATGGAGCCGTATTTTCTTACATTTGTCATATGTCCCTCAAAGTTAGGAACGAATTTGTTCCATTATATAAACATGTGAACAAGGACCTGGATCCATTTTAACTTTTATCTAGTTTATTTTTTGCGTATGTTTTTGTCTATCTTTTTTGCTACAACTTCAAACATTATGATTCAAAGTAGCGTCGATGGACACGATGCTACGTTGACGTAATATTAAAAAAATATCTATAATTATTATTACTATTATTTTTGTTTCATTTTGAAAAATTAATAAAATACACGGAACCTAGAAGAATATAATATCAATTTACTTATGACTAAACATGATTTTTATTAATAAAGTGAAAGATAATGCCCAATTGGAAGAAAAAAAAAAGTAAAGTATAGTGTACCTGAAAATTATCAACTTTTCAGTCCATCACGAGATACGTTTTCGCATGGATTGAACAATAAAATTAAACTAAAGCACTATAACAATATTTTTCGCCAAATTCGCAAAAAGTAGAAAGTACCAATTTTAATTTTCAAACTTTGCAAAACTATTTTTTTCTTTCTAAATAAGATAGTTGAGTAAATTACGCAAAAAAATGTGAAGGGACTAATTAAGTCGTCTGCCGAATGTTCTAAATACGGACAATCTATACAGACGCACGGCAAGGTTTATTTAGCATATAACATGTGAAAGTTTTCCCCTTTTACTAGTGAAACTAAAAAATCGCCCCTCAAGGTATCATGGGTGAAAATTGCTTCTACATTTGAACGAACAATTGCCTGTTTGGTGATATTTTGATAGTTGAAATATTAACACTTACTTCAATGGATGTACCCTAAGCTCTAGTAGATAGCATTGACCTCAATTGACCTAATTGGTGACCTCTTTTCATTTTCTTAAAACTATAGTTTTAACAGTTAAGTTACCAGATCTAGTTCAGCCTTGGCAAAATAAAGCATTTCCCTGCCTGTCAAACACTACCAAAAAATAGCGTTCATCGTTGAAGACTTTTTTGTTTCTTCATTCCCCTGAAATGACACATTCTTACCACTAAAACAGTGAATGATGTGGCGTGAGTTTCATTGCTAATGACTTCAGGAGCGTTTCTCGATCATTGGTTATTATATATATGAGGATTGACTAGATCATTTCAAAAAAAAAAAGATCCTGTTTTAAATAAATTTAAGAACGATGCAGTAAATTTCACTGCTTACTACTCTGGCAGTCAAAGAAGTAGGGGAGTGTGTCTTACCTTGGGACGTTTGTACCTTGGGACACTGCTAATTTCTAAGAATCTATTTTTAGCAGCCATGTTTTTGTAACCAATCTCTAATAGTAACCTTCACCACTAAATGGTGCATGGTGCCATAGTAAAAATCAGCATTAAATGAGTAAAATTGACGATTTTGCGAGAGAAAGAAAATTTCATGACTCCAAAGTAAATATTTTCTTCATTTTTGTTTCATTTTCTGTCTTTGTATTTATAAAAGTAATCAACTGAATTTTATTTTGTTATAAAAGAGAAGTACTTTAAATAGTTTGGTTATGAGAAAATATTTATAGTGCATCTAGATTGACCACTGTTTCGGTTTCTCGTAAACCACGTGGTAATTGTACCTCAGGACAGCCAAACATATTGTGTTGGGACACGTTCCAAGGTACAACTTATGTATGGTTCGTAATAATTAAGATATGTTTAGGAACATGAAACAATGTTCTAATATTACGTAGTCTTTTAAACACATTTAATGTTAGATAATAATTTATAATTCATTATTCATTATCCATAATGTAATTCATTACCAAGAAAAAAAGTTTTTTTTTTTCTTTTTTCTTTTTTCTTTTTTTGTTTTTTGGTGTAAAATTGGTTCACGTATATGGCTGTTTCCTGAATCACGAAGACTTTCCCTAGGTACAACAGGATGTGTCCCAAGGTACAACATCCTTTTGTACCTTGGGACAGCTTGGAACTCTTGCTTTAAATGGTCGGCAATATTTTATTTTTAATCGGTCTGAATTAAAAAAAAAATATTGCATAGAAAGACGTTGTGTTATTTTAATGTAACTTTTAGCCTTTAAATTTGACTCAAATAATTGACGTTAAAAATTAAAATATGAAAAGTGTCCCAAGGTACAACACTCTCCCCTACTTATCTTTCAGCCAAGCACGCACTGGTTTAGCAGCCTATTACGAACTGATCTCAGATTTATGCACATCTTACTGATATAGTCAAACACAAAGCACTCATTGCTCTAAGTGTCAAGCACGTATTTTTCTGACCGTATCAAATATGTATCGGATGTAGGGCAATCATTCGTGTTAGTAGTCCTCATAGGCCAACCAGGAAAATGTGCTTTATAATCTAAAACAAGGAATAATTACACGTTTATAATGCCTAATATGTGCAATAAGCAACACGAATTCATCAAAATACTTTGGTATTCTAAATACAGATTTAGAGCAATATGCAGCTTTAATACGAAAATCAGGGGACTTTTTAGATTATACTACTCATATACTGTATAATTCGCTTATTACATAATTCAAACATTGGTAGCATACCACACATTCAAATTCAAAGCCTTAATTATTACTGATAAAAAATTATTTATAAAGCTTCAGACTTGGTTTCAATGGCGAAAAAACACTTTATTCAAGTCTCAACTTTTGACGGTTGTTTTACATTAGTGTCTAGTACTTCTTATTTATGGTGTCGATAATTTGCCAAAGATCTAAAATGAAGGTTATTATTTTTTTTGCTAATTTTATGTATTCTTTTTTGTATTTTATAGAACTACAGTGAAATCATGATTTAAAGATTATCAATGCAACGAAATATCCGTTTCAGAAAAATAAATTTTCATCCCTGATTTTATTTCCATTACATTGTTTATGTTCCGTTACAACAAATAATTCTCGTTAGTTGTAAAGGGATATTACTGTATTTCCAACGTTTCATCAAAAGAATTGAAGGTGTATTTAACAGTTTTTATTCTGATTTATTTATTTATTTATTTATTTTTGTTGTTGAAAAGACGGAATTACATTATATTACATTTAGGAATGCTATAATGATATGTAATTTTTTTTTCATTCGTATTTCTAAAATATATTGAAGGTGTGAATAAAATATTAAATGCGTAGGAAAGGGGAATTGTGACCAATTGCTCTTCCTTTTCCTGTTTTTTATTTTTGCTTTTGAGAAAATCTTAAAAGTTATCAGTTTTGTAGAGCAAAAATATTCGCAGGTTAAAGTTTTTTTTTTCTCTTTCTGATGCATTTTTTAAAGATTTGTTAGTAAAATAATTCTTTATTTCATGGTACTTTTAAAAGCGTCTCGCATTGCTAACATGCGCCCGAATCAGATGCACATATAGGGGAAGGTGGGGCAAGATGGAATAGTGGAGTAAGATGAGATACTGAAGCTCCTAGGAAGGTGGGTGTTATTATCTTGGGGAAAAGTAGTCAAGTAGTTGCGTTGGGAGAAGCAAAAACCACGTTGGTCGAATCAACCTGGTTGTGCGCTGCATTTGCAGTGCACTAAGTTTTTCTCTCAATTTTCGAGCGTTTCGCCGTGCTCTTATTTTGTTTTAACACCTTTCCAAGTGTAGTTTGGTGAGTATGATTTTATTAATCGTTTGTACTCTCATATAATCGTAATCCGCAACTCTAAAGGATAAATTTAGTTATTTAATGTAATTTTATTTATAACCTGAACTTGAGTCGACAGTGAACACGCCAAATGGCGTTAGTGGAGCAAGGCGAGATATTATACGAGGGGCATGATGGAATACTATCTCATCTTACCCCCACATGTATTGCGATTTGTTTCTTATTCTTTTGAGATTTCTTAAGATAGTGAAAAGAAAGACGAATATGAGAATTTGGTCACTAAAATCGATGAAACATGCTATTGAATGCATAGTGAGTGGAGAAATGGGATTTCAGAAACCCGAACTCATAACCCGTACATAATGTACCACAGGCTACACTTCATAGAAAAGTGAAAGAAGCTAAAAGCAGCAATTGGACAGAGGTGTTCTTACTGTTTCAACAGCTGGAAAAATTCATTCAAATAAAGAAACCACAAGTTTAGATTTAGTTAAGCCTTTGGGCTCCATGAAAACTATTTTTTCTTTGGAAGAAGGAGATCTTCTTGCGGACTAAAAGAAAGGAACTTTTTGTGGTGAAGGCTCAAAAGGAACGCAAGAAAATAAAAAAAGCTAAGCAGAGAGAGAAGAGAAGAAAATGGGAAAAATCTATGCAGGAAGAGGAGAAAATTGGAAAGTCTAAGCAGAGAAAGGAGAAGAAAGTATAAAAATCTAAGCAGGACGAGGAGAAAATCGAGGAAAAAAGAAGAAACGAAACGTGAAAAAGGGATTTGTGGATGACATTTTTTCATTTACCCCATCAACTAGTACAGCAACGAAAGTTGGCCAGTCAAAAGATAAAAACAAAAGAATACAGTCTAAAACATTAAAAACAAAAAAAAAAAACTGTACTTAAAGGGAAACCATCCGATTCTTCATTGTCGCCTGAGCCTTCTAATGTCTCATGCCTTTACTGTGGACATTTATATTCCCAATCGACAGTAGGCTGGATTAGGTGCTGCGAATGCAAGAAATAGGCCCATTGATCGTGTGCAGGAGAGGAGGATAAGGACGATGAAGCTGCTCATCTTTATGACTTATGAAAAACCCTGAATCTCATCTTACCCCACCTGGTGGGGTAAGATGAGATTTTGACTCATCTAATTTAAACATGTGTCAACATTTTTCTGTTGGAAATAGGATATTGAGTCAAATTGTATACTTTTATAATACTTGAGAGATAATAATGACATAGTTTTATAATTGACTTATGAGTTTAACTTGCCCTCACAACTGTTTTTTGGTTAAGCATCTCATCTTGCCCCACCCTCCCCTAAACAAGCTTAAAAAAAAGACAGCCATCATCACTCAAAGAGAAAACGTTTTAGCACAAAACATATAGATAGATACATATGAGAATTACAATGAAGGGTTTGTGACACATACTATTTAAATTCACTGTTGAATTTTGCATTGTTGTGTGAAAAAGAATCACTTTTTGCAAAAAATCATATTCCGCGCTCACTGCTGAAGTTTAGAGTCTGGTAGCAGCAATGAAAAAAACCTGTGGTTCCTTTTTCAGCTTGGACCAGGGGCCTCTGCAGCATCACCGCCCACCGGCCGGCGCAAGTCCTCTGGACCTAAACACTGTCCCCCGGAATTCACTTCTTCTGGGCGGTGGCGTCCATGTGTGTGTCCTTAATACACACACATGCTCATACACATACACACACACACGCTCGTCTTTACACACATACACACACACACCTATGTGCACACACGGAAGCCTGCACACACACTCAACTATACACCCAAGAGGAGGGATATGCTTGGAAGAAGTGGGGGGGGGAGCCGTTTCTAGAAACAATAACTCCAATGATTAGGGTCTTGTCGCAACTCGTGATTGCGAAAAACATAATTTGAATTAAAAGTTCCGGAATTCAAATTAGAGTTGATTGAGGAAAGTGGGTCACAGGTCTTTTTTTATTTATTTATGTATTTATTTATTTATTTATTATTTTTTGCGAAGTTCATATTCCTTAATTTTTCCTTTGCAATAAATAAAATATTCTCTGTTTGGTCTATTTTCATGCCGTGGAAGTGTTTATATATATATTTTTTTCATTCAAAACTTTTGTCAAAGATACAGCTTCAAGACACAGAGCTCCATCATCCTTGAATTTTTCATTTAGAAACAAATCTTTTAACTGTAGAACCTTTACTCAAGCACTTTTCAATGCTGATACTTGGTCATAATGCCTTCTACAATGCATAAACATCTAGCACCCTGAGCAGAAATCACGCTCCAATACAGAACTAGGGTAGGATGTTTAACCGTGTGGGTTATACAATTCGGAGGAAAATCTTTACTGGTACTTCTCATAACCTACTGACAGCTTTCTTTTAATATTTTAAATAATGATTCATCAGAAAACTATGCCTAAAAGGTAAAAAATACTTTAAATTCATGTAATTTATTGAGTAATATCCTCCTAAAGAAGTTTTAGTCGCATTTATAAACAGTTCTGAATCGTTAGTTAGCATCCAATAAATATGATTTCAGGAAAGAGAATGAGCAACTTGAATTCAATTGAATAGTTAAAAATAAAATGAATAATTCTCACTTTGCTCCAATAAGTTACAAATTGTTCAGGCATAATTTTTGTCCAAGCAAGTCTCTTTATTGTAGCAAATTTGCTGTTCGAGCCTTCTTTTCAAAGGGCAACGAGAATCGGGTTCAGCTTATATGAGCTTTCTACGGATAGAAGAATCGCGCACATTTACTCCATACGCTAGTAGATATATTTTTTGTTCATGATCAGTTGTTTGTCTGTTGACTTTAGTAATTGGAATTTATTTCCTATGTTCCCTTGCAACAAATTTAGTTTTCCTACTGCGTTTCCCTACTCCAGAATTTATATTTTCACATTCCAAATCCGAAGATCTTTTTATTCTACACTCAGATTCTTGCAAAAGTTTTGGTTTTTTTTTCGATTTCCCGTTTTGTATAGTGATTCACTTGATCGCAGCTAGTTTTCTAAGAAAAATATCACTTGCTTCACTCATGATCACAGAATAATCCTTTGACAAAAGAAAAAAAAAACTACCGATGTAAACCAATTCAAGCTGCGAAAAGAATTGCTTTAAGGAAGAAATGATACTGACACCAACCCAAGACAATAAAATGAAACACTAGTACAGCCAGCAGATAATTTTAAAATAGTGTTTTAAATTCGATTGTTAATCAAACATTCCTAATGCAATGCAAGAAATTTCATTACTTCGGATCAAATGTTTTTCTTTCTTAAAAAAGCAAACATTTAACGAAACAATGTCCCCAAAACTACTCTAAAGGAGTGAAATATTGATTGGAACAACAAAACAAATTACTCTTCATAAATATTTAGAAGTTAATACAAACATATTCAAAAAAACTGAAAAAATCACAATTATTCTAGTAATTTTTATGCCTCTGTATATTCTTTACTTGAAAGACATTAGAAAAATTGCAAAGACAATATTTTAAAAGGTAATTTCATTGCATAAAAAATATTACCTTCATACGTTGCTTTTAAATTTTATAAACAGAAAAGTTAGGTTATTAACGTATAACTAAGTACATTAATGTAAATTGAACACATTAACATATTCAGTTAGTTTATTAAGATAATGCGTTAATGTATTTTCAAAATGATTTTAAGCTATTAAGCTTTTATTTAAATTTAAAAAGTTCGTTTTTTATTTATTTTCATTTTTTTAATATAAAATTATTCATCAAATATTGAATTTAAAATAAACTTTAAAACTAAGTAGCAATTTTTGAGTTAATCATAGAAAAATTTTAACGTTTGAGCATTTGTTAAGCTCTTTATATTATATATCCGATTTAGTACTTAAAAGTATTTAAAAGTGATTTGTGTATCTGAAGTGTTCAGTGTTCACATCTACTATAACAGCTATCTATTACACATTAATAAAAGTGTTAAACCAGAATGTTCATACAATCGTAAGCAATAATTAATTTCCGGTGTTAACTTAGTTTAAACAGATTTTTAACTTATGAAAATCAGTTATTAATTTATACAACATAACTGCTAAAACAAAAAATTTCTCTCCTCACAAATGAAATGCTCATTGCTTTGAAACATTTTACGAAGTAGTAGTTCTGCAACGGCCATCGATTAAGAATGCTTAAAGATTTTTTTCTTCAATTTATTGTAGCAAAACACATTATTTTCATATGTGGGGCCGCCGTTCACAAGCGCTCCTCTTTCTCCTGCATTGAAATTTAAAACATTCATTTTATCACAACATCTTTTCTTTTTGGGCATGCAAAAGGGAGAAACGTAATAATTATCTCTTTCAATGCATAGTATTAAGAATATTTCATTCAATAAATGTACATCTACTCCTCGAGAAATTTCACTTTATTTTTAAATGTCGAACAGTATAGCCATAATTTTTTTTCATAG
Organism: Uloborus diversus; assembly: GCF_026930045.1. Classification (NCBI taxonomy): domain Eukaryota; kingdom Metazoa; phylum Arthropoda; class Arachnida; order Araneae; family Uloboridae; genus Uloborus; species Uloborus diversus. The sequence goes on along the minus strand of NC_072731.1, from coordinate 92,707,851 downwards.
CGTAAAACCTAATTTAATTTAATTTACTTTATAATTTTTTATCTGGTGAACCATAATTACCAGTGATTTGATTTAATTTATTTTAATATTTAAACGTTATTAATTAAAAGTTCTTTTAATGTACGGTAATCATTTTATTGATACATCTTTTCGGTACAAAACTTACAGCAAAGAAAAATTGCATCAAACGCTTTTGTGGCCAACATGAGCTTATGACATCAGCAGATTTCATTAGAAACAAATTACAGTTTAATTTTTATTTTGCATTTCTTGTACTGGGAGTACATTGTTTTTTGTAGTTTTAAACAAGCGATCAAAAGCATTAATTAAAGCATAAATAGAAACGCATACAACCCCCTTCAATGAAGTTGGTATGTATGTATAAGGGAAGGTTGCCGTCAATGAACCACATAACAGTTTTCATTTTTTTTAGAAAGGAAATCCAACTGTAATTTCACGTTAATTATAGAAACAATTTCTCAGTATATTTCTTTTTTTAAAATAATATTTACTTACATGATAATATACACAATAAAGAATGAAAATTAAAAGTAAATATTTTAGCATGTGGTCCATTCATGGCTACCGGTTGCTACGGATGGACCATCAAGTTTCCATCGGTGGACCACATTCTGAAATCAATACGTAACTTACAAATATTTATAACAGGCGATCAATAAACACTAAAAATAACAAGTGATAGAAAAATAGATTTATTTTCTAAAATGTTTTACTTTTGATAAGAGGAACATAAAAAGAAATAAAAAAATAAAAAAACAGCACTCACCCAACACACAGCTGTTGTCATCACATCTGATTCACCACTTGATATTCTCCCAACCTGTGCAACACTGTTCTTATCTCATCTTTACAACCTCTTTTGAACTGTAAAGAATTTTGTTAAATCGATTTTGAAAATTATCGTTCGTCGCAAGATTGTACTTGCTCTCTAATATGTCAGAAAACTTATTAACCATTTTATTACTGATACCAGAAACTTAAGTCTCAAACTACCTGAGAATATAGCACTAACAGACTTTTTGTCTTAATTAAGTCTGTGAGACATGCTATTTTTCTCAGTCTCTTCAAAGGCCGATTCCCCCAATCTTTCGGAAGTAATTCCAAAAACTTCTGCTCTAGTTTCAAAATATAATTAACTAATCATATTCCTGTTTTGAAGGGCTTATCTCCTAAATTTTTAATAAGTGACTAAGGTAACAACAAACCGGTTGTATTTTCCATGCGACTTTTTAAAGTTGGTTTCAGGACTATACTGTAGGGAGACTTCGCCAAGACCCATGCCACTATTTCTATAAGCTACTGTAGCACGTTACATGCTCTTACGTGTCCACTAGCCATATTTCACTAACTTTAGATTTTTTTTTGGAACAGCAAAAGTATTTGAAACTGTATTATTATAATTTAAATGTTTAATCAATTTTATTAAAAAAAAATTTGCCTTGAAATTATAATTTAGTATAAGAATTTTCATGAATTACTGAGATTATTTTTTTCATTGTCATATTTATTTTAAAACAATTGAGCAATTTTCGAAGGTAATGGAGCTGAAGTTACAATAATTTTTGAGATTTTCCATGAATGAACCACTTTGTCAGGTGGTCCATTCGTAAAAACACCTAGTGATCTAATGATAGCAACTGCGTCATTTTGAATATTCTTATTGGTTTACTGCTGTGACGAATCATGATGAAACATGAAGTATGGGAAATTTTGCTTGAAAAGGCACTCTTTTAAGTCAATGTTCCCGTTTAATTGATCAGTGATATTCAAAGCATGTTATAACTAAATGAAAATCTGAATAATCAGTAAGACAATGATAGAAATATTTTCTGACCGATTAACAATACGATTAAATACTTTTAGCTACTTGACGACTCTGCAGTAAACTGTTTTCAGACAAAGGAAGGTACTAAAACTGATTACGCGTCTGCACAAACTCTGGTACGGGAAATATCTTTGCGGTCTAGTCATGGACCCGGTTCATAGAAGGCAACCTTCCCCTATGTTTCAAAGTCAAGCTTTTCTTTAAAATATAAAAATTTTCCCGTTTTTTTTTTTTTTTTTTTTTTTTTAATATTGCTCATTTGTACCGTAACAGGGCAGACATGAAGAATTGAAAAGTTTTTCTTATAGTAAGGCATAATTAAAAAAGTATATATCATGACAAAAAGAAAGAGTATTCAAGCATGTGGAACTTTTACATCTGAGCAGTTGATATTATTTTTGGATGGATAAAGATTGTTCACATGTGCCTCTCTTGCCTCTCTCTTCCATATGTCTTTACAATATGGTAGTCAAAGTCAGTATTCTCCAAAAATTATGTCATGCCTTGAGGGAACTTTTGAGAAATTGCGATTTGCAACAAGAGAGAAGGAGGCGGTATCACGTTGCGCGATTGCACATATTTTTAATCAATATTTTTTTCTGAAATACAAGATGAGGGGTGACATTTTGACACCGGTGTGGCGGAGGTCAGTTTTGATGAAAACAGTTTTCTAGGGGCAGCCCCACACAAGTTTTCAACTACCATTAGTATGTCTCTTTGAATGAAAATCGATATTTTTGTTTGATTTTTAAACGGACAGTTTACATACTTCTTAATATCTCATAAAAAAAAAAAAAAACATATGGGCAATTTCAGATTTGCGTGGTTTATAAAAAACACAATACCGTATGTTAATTAAGAACAATTAAATTAAAACATGCAAAATAGGTGTTTTAAATTACTTTAATATGTTTCCAAGGCAAGGTTTACTAGAAGTAAGCAACAAAACACTGTACGAATGTTGTAGTTTTAGTGAGCTGCTTTTCCAATGCATGTCTCCAGGAAAAGAATAAACAAGTTGGTGCACACCAGAAACATAAAGTTAATGCAAAGAGTTTGTCGATTAGACATTTTTTTTCCTCAAAACTGATACTAAACGTCGCAGCGTTGTCAGGTATATTGTCAAGATTCCGCCCAAAGTTTAATCTCCCTTTGAAGAAGCTTGTTGCTTCTGTTGAGAATGGAAGGCCAATGGATTTTTTATGAGAATTATCAAGACACTAAGACAATCTAACTACTTTTATGGCAAGTTTCAACTACATGTGCAACACTTCTCCGTATTATAAAATCACTTTTATTTGGGAACAAGCTTATGTAACCAGATAACAATTAGCAAGCAAATTATTATGTAAGTTTTTCTTTTTATAAACACATTCATGAAAAGAAGGGCATTTCGTAAGAGAACAATGAGGGGATTTTGTTTTCAAATCCATTTGCGTGAGCTAATATGCATTTTAAAGAATATCACATAATGCGTCCATTCATATTGAAATTAATCTACACAGTTATTCTTAATGCATTAATATCTTAGAGATATCGATTGCAAATGCAGTGTAGCTATTTAGCTTTGCCTAAAAGCTTTCTGCTGGAAAATAAGTTCCGTAATGTGTAGGCACAATTATAATGTAAATTAATTCTCGTAGATAACGAAGAAAACAAATTAAGTTTGGCTCGAATGTTAAGTTTTGACATAGTGATCATTACTTTACTTCATAGATAAATTGTGCTTCCTTGAAAATGAAATTTTTGCGTACTCTTTAATTTTACTTTGCGCTAACAGCGTAAACAAAAAACGCATTTCACAAGACAGTCTAGCTATTTCCACGGATGTATTGCAGTTAGAATTATAGTATTAATGATATGCAAGGTAGTGTAAGTAAAGTTAAATATTATATAAAAAAAATCTATACTGGGAAAGGAATATATTCAAGGAGTATTCGTTCAACACAAATAATTTATAGCCTAGTTGATGGACGTACTTTCTTGGTTTTTGTTTCAGACCTACTTATTTTTTTTTTTTTCAAAGACATTGATGCTAACCTCAAAATTGACGCCCAAAAACTTATTAAAAAAATACTTCAAACGTTTTGTGTAATCGTCTAATGAGCTGCGCAAATAAAGGGTAAATTTGGTATGATCTGCCAAAATTAAAATCTGCCTGAAATTATAGAAGAGCCCGGAGGAGCATACAACCACTTAGAACCTTGTCCCATTTCTAACTGCTTTCGAGTTATGATACACTGTTAAAAATTCAGGAAGCTTTGATACTTAATATTACTGTAAAATGGAGTGTTTACAGTACAGAAAAAAATCAGAGTAAATTGAACCAAAAAGAATAAAAATAATAATTAGAGACTGCAGTGCCAATTAATACATCACGTGACTTTCAGTGAAAAGTACATAACACCGTATTTCCGCTCACTCCATGTGTCTCGACTCCTATGGTGGGCAGCAACGCCGCCTGTCAATCCGAAGGTTCCGAGATCGAAACTTGCTGCTCGCATATTGCTTTTTTTTAACTCTCATTCATTCTGCCGTAAAATTTTACCCCAAAATAGGATTTTTCGGGGAAATTTACTGGCAACATGGATGCCAGTAACTTTTTCCGTAAAATTTCAGGATTTTTTTAACAGTGTAGGAAGGAGAAAAATTAATCAAAAACAATTCTCTGTTAAAAATACCGATTTCTGAAACTCTAGTCACAGAATTAGTACATACTTTGAAAGAAGAGCCAAAATTCCATAAATGCGGCTCATCACCATAGTCGAGTTTTACTGCGAGCACAAGTTTTGAAACATAGGAACTGAATTGGCACACAAAACTGCTATCAGCATTTTAAAGAAACAACTGTTTCAGCTACAATCAGTGAAATTTAGAAAACTAGTCCAGCCCACTTTCGAATAATACCACAACAAATCTATATGGGTATACAGTTTAGTAGAAACTAAATCTTTTCTTCGAAACACTGAAACTGGCGTTTGTCGTCGAAAATGGGGACAAGTCTCACCGTTGTTTTCGTGGAAAGTCCAATTGCAAATTTCTGGCTTCATCTATGTTTTAAAATAGCACAATTTTTATGCATACTAATTAGGAAAAGAGAAATATGCTTTTCCCTTTGTCAATCAAAATATAGGCAGAAGATGAAAGAACTTGCGACGTCACTTTGGATTCTAATCGCGCTTTTTCATTTTTTGTTTCATGTCGCATACTGTAAAATTACCATTACTAAAAAGTTTTGGAAAAAAAATTAGAATTAGTTCCTCATAGCTGGTAGAGTAAATTCTAAAAAGTCCCTTAAGTTTGTAAGTGAGCTTCCATCCAAAATGTCAGATCAAAGATGACCAAATAGTAATTTTTGCTAGGAGGTGAAGAATTATTAGTAAGTTCTTATTGTTACAGTCACAAAGTCATCGAACAGTTTAAAACAAATGTGCAAATTAATGTCAAACGAATGTGTACTATTTAGTTCGTATCTGTGCTTTAAAACTATACCCGACCCATTAAGCTGTCCCTTCGCGCAATTTATAGCCAATTTGCTCAGTGTTAACATTAATTGCGAGCATAAAAAGGTGTAATTCCAGTAAAATTTAATTCCAAAATTACTGCGCTTGGTTACTTTGATGCCCATTCAAAGTAACGCACTGCATTTCTGTTCTAGACTACTCAGCGGCTCATTAAACAAAGTGAGTTTAAATGCATTCTGATTAAACTTTATTTCTGCGGTTTGCTCCGATTTGCTCGATCAGTTGGAAAAAAGGCTCATTTGCGTACTTTCAATTTAAAAGAAACATTCAAAATATGCAGTTGATGGATAAACAGTTTGTTTCTATCAGCTACATTACTGTTTCTGTTTAGGAAAACGGAAAAAAAAAACAATAATGTTAGTAACTCATTAGATGCTACTAATTAAACGAATCTTAAATGCTTATTAGGCTGTGATGCTGAAATTGATTTAGTTGATCAATAATGATTGATTGATAAATAATGATTGATTTAAAATAATGATTGATTTTAAATAAAGATTAAAATTGAAAATTGTATGGTTGCTCATTACAGTTGTTACCCTAAAAGGTAAGTCCCTATCGTTAGTCTGTTTCAAAAATTAAAAAAAAAAAAAAATAAACAACCGAAAAAAGAAATGTTTTACCTTTCAAATGTTCTGAGATATATTTTTCTCTAAGAGTTTTCATTATCAGAGATTTATTATACTTTTGTAGGAAAGGTTTTATATTTTTTTCCTTTTAAAATCGCATAAAATGCTATTATAAAAATTAAATTATTCCTTGATAAAATATTTAACGCTCAAGAAAAATTCGGTCTATGTGGTTTGTAGTCAATGCCCTGCGACATATGTCGAAGATTTTAGGTTGCATGACAACCAAGTCTTCTGCCATCTATCTGCCTCGAAGTAACAGATGGCGAGGATTTGTTCCTTCTACTTTCGTGATGTATGATGGATTAAAAGCCATTTTGAGAACGGAAAAAATCGAGAAATAATTTATCTTCGATTCTTTATATTCTCTTTTGTTCACGAAAAAAAAGTAAAGGTGGAGGACATTTATTGACCCCATGTTGAATCTTTTGAACTACCAATAATATAGGATGGTTCATATTTCCCAACTTCGGTTTTTCTAATGTCTTATCCCTTATTTTTTTTTAAACTAGTCTAAAACAAACAATAGGGAAAAATAACCTCATTTTCACTACTTTAAATGGTGCTGCACAGGCTGTAAATCATGGATGTAGGAATTACAAGATGAAAGAAATGGAGATTTTTTGGAACTATCACTGAAACCGCGCCACCATCTTAGGTGTACGAAGACATTTTGTCAGTAATGTTGTAAGATACTGAGTTTGTCATTTTATTTTATCGAATTTCGAATTGATTTTGGCTTGAAGGCGTCTTGTATAGCTTTTAACTGTACTAATAAACGTTCGAAAAAGAATCCAGCATTACCGTTTCATATTAAACAAAATATTGTTTCTTGTTATTGTGAATAAAGTGCCACATGAATACAATACGAACGTTATTAGTTGATTTATTTGAGTTACAACACCTACATTTTAACTGCGAATGTTGCAATGATATTAACTGTGTCTGTTTTGGTTAAGCATTTCATTTCTTACGCACTCGAATTAGGTACTTGAAAATAAGCAAAATCTAATAGATACGAACTTAGAAATATTTTGCAGATTATTGTGTCTATTGTATCCTATTAACGAAAAGACTTTAGTAGAAAATATAGCCACGTTCTTTTTTCGCAATGATTACGAATGACATGTAAACAAATGTAGTACTATAACCTATACCGTGCAAAAGCAAGTTTATGAAAATAATTAATTCATGGTTAAAAAAAAATAAATCCTGCTTAAATACGTATTTCATTTGCATACATTTTGTTCAAAAAATACAAATAATAATAGGAAATTTATTCCTTTTTTCCCTATATATTACTTCGGGGACCTAAAGCTTGTATCTAAAGTTAAATTTCGTGTTTTTTGACTCATTTTTAGTTTTGATTCAAATTTTCAATATCTTAGCTCTGCATCTGATTTTGAACATTTTTTTTTTTTTTTGCAAATGGAAGTATGCGTCTAGGACTTCCATTAGGACTAGGTTGCGAATATAAGGGTCTTGTAGGCTAAAACGGAACACCTTGTATACGTTCTTAGTCATATATCCACGTGTGGTTTGTGTTGGGGGGAAAAAAACTTAATATTCATTCAGGGGCGAGCAAAGTGGAAATTAAGGCCAATTTTTGAGTGAATTTTTTTTCGTGAATACAATACTTTTTGGTAAAATGAAGGAAAAAGGAAACAGTTTAAGAAAAATTATAGCTAAAACCTATATTAATGCAAATAAAATGAAAATTCAACTCGAGGTCGATGTTTTTAACGCATTCGGGATGCCGTCAAGAAGTTAAATATATACAAACACTGCATTTCGAATAAAAATTCTGCACTGGGTATCAGAAATCCAAAGCACATGTTTATCTAGTTACGTGTTAAAGCCATACCATATGTACGTCGAAGGTTTGAATCTCTTAACGCATCTTACATTCGTCATAAGATTGCTCCCAGTAGTTCATTTTAATCTCCTTCCAGCTAGGAATAACCTAGAGTTTTCTTACAGTTTACAACTAGGATTTCCGCCTCTTGTCCTGGAATTCGAGCGTAAACTTTGATTTCAATATCATGAATAGTCTTGGAGTTGCATTTTAGCATTCTTTCTTTTCCTTGCTTTCTCTAAAAGAACGTTTAAAAAAATAGAGACACCCTTCTGAAAAATGGAGACGGCTGCATGCTTTAAAAATATTTTTACTTCCTTTTACGAAGTAAAGGAAGTAGTGTATTCGCAAAAAAAATCACCCCAAAATCGGTCTTAATTTCTATTTTGCTCAGCCCCGAATGAATATTGGTTTTCTTTTCAACCCGGCCACATGTGGATATATGCCTAAGAACGTACAAACACCCAAAATATCCATTTTGACTATCCCCGAATAATTTGCAACGGGTTTTCTTGTGACGTCTGTATGCACTCATGTATGTGCGTATGTGTGTATGTACACATGTATCTCACAGAACTCAAAAACGGTATGTCCTAGAAAGTTGAAATTTGATATGTAGACTCCTGATGGGATCTAGTTGTACACCTACCCTTTAGGTTGCATTCGAATATTACAAAAGGGGTCTTTTACACCTTTTTGTGGGAAGTAATTGTTAATTTTAATTCAAACTCAAATGGTGTTTTAATTTGGCAAACACTTGGCGATATATCGCCAAGCTTTTGGTTGCCAAGTTTTTTTTCGCTAACTTGGCGACAAATTTGCGTTTTTGTTTTCTTTAAATCTGGTTTGATTTTGGCAACTATAGGCGATATTTAGAGAGTTAACCATTGAATCACATTAGAATGTCCAATAGTGGGAAAATTAATCTGTATAAAACGGTTTTTTTTGCTTCAGTTCGCAACAAACATGGGGTAAAAATATTTAAGGTTCCTTTGCTTACTTCAAGGCACTATTATCATTAAATTATCGAGAAGGAAGTTATTTAATGCACACATCAGCTCTTTTAGACATGTTTCTCGCTTGCGCGTTTTATTAATTTCTTGTAAATGATTCATTTTCGGTTTTAATTATCAGTAAGGCAACTGTTAAAAATAATTTAAAGGCTTTTTTTCCCCTAATTTATGTGCATTTTCAGGTAGATTAGCACCTTAATATATTTTTTTTTCCAATAAGATTTTTACAAATTTAACTTGATTGTTAACTTACATGTGAATAAAAAATTTGAGTATTTATTAGGAGAAAAATGTAAATAATTTGTTTATTTTATTCATTTATTCATTTTGTAAAAAAAAAAAAAAAAAAAAAAATGAAGATTATTATTTCCAGTGTCATAAAACTTTCTTTAATTTTAAATTTTTTGATGTTTATACTTTTTTCGGTACCATACAACCTAATTCATCTCTATATCAGTTAATCAATAACCATAAACAAATTTTCTAGTGACAATATCAAATTTCTCCAATAAACTTGTTTTTTTTCTTCGATTAACTCTCATTCATTATTTTTATTGCACTGTAGGTGCAACATATTTTATAGGTAAAACTTTTCATTGCCAATATTCATAAAACTGAAAATAATCAAAATAAGTTGCTTATTGCTGGAGTTATTTGCGTTAGTTGAAGCCTCGAAAAAATGGTTTTTAGAAATGGAGTAAGAAAACATGAAATAGTCAAAAATAGCCTTTTCGGGGTTTTTTTTTGGCCTGTTTTTATAGCAATTTATGGACTAAGGTTTTTCTTGTGTGTGTGTTTAGAAATAGTAGTAATACTGCGGTCAGTTGAATTTTTTAAAATCTCACAGCGTTTTTTTTTCATAAAAACATTAGGTTGTGTTTGTCTACCTTAAATACACAAGTTTTTCATTTTAATGTATCTCAGTAAAAAAAAAAAAAACACTTTTTTGTTAAAATATGAATAGAAAAAACGAGAAAAAAAATTGACATATCTTATAAAGGTCGATTAAAATGTTCCAAAACAAATTCAGTAATTTAATATATACTGACAGATAAAACGTTTGACAACATAATTATCAGATTGGTGTTGCAGTCGGTTGATAGGCGACTAGAGAGACAAAAAAAGTGAGGGGACAAAATAGGTGTGGGTGTTAGAGGGTGGCACCCCGAAAGTTTTTCTTTTGTCCTCTACTTTCGTAAAATTGAGGTGTGTGATACTGGATTTTATAATTACTGATTAAGTAAGCTCTGGTAATTATTCAATGTTGCCTATGAAGAGGGGACGGATGAACACCGTAAACTCCCCCTTCCAATTAAAAGCTGCATTTTTATTGAAAGACATGAGAACAGCCCATTTATTTGGAATTTTATTTTTCATTTTTGTGAAATCTATCAATCCACCGTATAAAAAATCATTTTTCAATTGATCGTTATTTTTTAACTCCGAAACGTGAGGGATGAGGCCATTTACTTTGGGAAATGATGGAAGAGTTGCCCCACTTGCCCCCTGTGTAGCCGCCTATGTGTCAGCTCACCTGTTTGCTGTATCTCAGAAAGTAACGGGCGGAATCAAACATAATTTAGTTTAGTTGGTCGTTTGGATGTTCCTTCTAAAGGCCAGACTGATCGACTAACAGCTCAATTTGAAAATTCCTTTTTCTCGAAAAAAATATTGACCAACACACTACTATCATTCAGTTCCGTGTGGTGCAGTGGTTAAGGCAGACGTTTCACAAAAAGCGACCTGGGCTCGATTCCTAGCATGAGTCATGGGAAAGATCCACTGTATCTTATGTGGTATATGTAAACCCTAGGGGGTTATCAATAAAAATTTGAACGTTGTTAGAGAATAGAAAACGTATTCTCAATATTGTTTTTCGATTTGAAAAATAATAAAATTTTGAACACATGAAAAAAATCTTATGGTTTCATGTGAGAATTTGACTTTTATATTAATTCCTTTTTAACAAACAGGTTTGCTCTAAACAAAGTGTACGGCAATTTCAGAAAAAAAAAAGGAATGGAATAGAGAGTTTTTGATTAATTAAGAACAAAATTAGTAATTGTTTAACACGAGCGTCTTCGGGCGAAATTCAATTATTTTTATCTGAAGAGTCACTTTCCACGAAATTTATGGAAAAAAATCTAGATTTTGGCGATGTTTACCTTTTCCAAAGTGCTGGGATTGTTTACAGACCAAATCCTATCGTTCTGGGGATTATGAGTTGGTTGAATAGTAAATCAGTGAAAAGTAAATTTTCCAATGCGGTCTTGCGACCCGTTTCTAAGATGTGTGGCATCTTTGGAGTCATACAAATTTGATCTCTATTCGAGCTCTGATTTTGCCCTTAGTATCAGAGACAAATTTCCGTCTGACAAACGACGTCTCCCGTGGAAAACCTAAGATTTCATGAAACTCGCATTTGGATGACCTGTGATTAGCGGAAACTTTTACCGCTTGTTTTTGTACACTTTCTGGACGTCGGCAATAATTTCCAAGCCACTTGATACGGAATAATGCATCAAAAACTGTTTCCGAAGCAAACGAACTGTCTGTTTTCTTGGCAAAACACATTTTTAAAACAGCAGATCTTTTACTTAAAATTTCTAGGAAACCGAAAAAAAAAAACCAACATAAACTAGGAGATATATTGTAAAGAATTTCCTAATAAAGTGTGAAACCAAACATAAATAAAGACATTCAAAAAAAAAAAGTTTACTTCCATTCCGTAATGCAAACTATTATTATCTTCATTATAATTATTGTTATATATTATCTAGTAATAATATTTTCCTTTTCATTTTTACATTTTTTATTACTATTATTATTCTTGAAAAAAAAATTTGAAATGGTGTGTTACATAAAAATATTTTTAACCGAAATACAGTGAAATCAATTTCCTCCATGTTTTAAAGTATATCATACTTCTCTAGATATTTTTTTCTTCAAAAAACAAAAAAAAAAAAAAAAGAAACAAATATATAAGGCAGCAAATTTACTTTCCTTAAAAAAAAAAAGACAAAGTAAATCATCGTTACACCCCATGCTCTACGTTTGAAACTTTCGCTTTTCAGTTTAACGCTTATCGCGGTAAATCTCATTTCATAACTTAGAAAAAAAGAACCAGCGTAACGTTTGACAAAGTGCATAAGCTTCTGCTATCCGCATATATCTGGTTACTGCAGTAGGACAAAATCGATAAGGAAAACGACTTTGCTCCTTCGCTGAGTTGTTGTTCGCGGTCTTGTTTCCAATCCAAAGAATGAAAAATTTTAATGGAGAGAACTTTACTGTTCTTTTTCTGACTCTCCTGAGATCACAAAGATTTATCTCAGATACATTTCTTTTTCTTTTCAAAGAAATATGAGTTGAAGAAAAAATTTCTTACAGAATAAGTCTTAGGGTTCAAAATTTACTGGAACTAAAACGGGTTTTACGGTCAGAAGAAATTATTTGGTGATTATATTTACCTTAACAAAATGTAAAAAATGAAACAAACGAAACTTGTATGTTGTTGTTTTAATTGCATTTTTGTTTCTGCGGTTTGAGGAAGGAGCAATGAAATGATAAAATTGCACTGAGTTTATCACTTAAGAGATAATTTTTAACAAAAACCGTACTTATTATAAAGTGGAGTTTTTTCCCTAAACAAATCTTTTAAATAATCCTCAATAATCTCTTTAATAACGTCGTGACATTTCTTTTAAAGAAAAAATTATATCTTTTTTCAGTAGCCATGCTTAATATTTACCAAATGGTTGCATGTTTTTCAAAATAATTCGCAAGTTGATCTCTATTGCAACAATTGAACGAATTGTTTATTTTAAAAATACTACAATTTTGAAAAAAAAAAAAAAAAAAAAAAAAACGAACGTTACCGGTCTTATCTTTTAACATTTTGCTTTGTATTGGCATTGAAATAATAGTGCACTTAATTAAAACGAGCTTTGGCCATTGATTATGCTATAGAAATTAACACTGACCGTTTTGTTTTCTTCTGAAAACAGGCAGATGATATTAAACCTTAAGTTGTTACATATTTGTAAAAATGGTTTCATTATACTTTTGGCTAATGTAACAAAGAGTCAACCATACATATACAGCATGATTCAGGAGAAGGAGTAATGCTAGTATTCAGTCTTATAAAAACTTTTAATTTTAAAAAATTAAAATTTTAATTTTCGTTCAAAATATGAAAAATAAGCGTTCCAAGGAACGCCAAAACATTATTTGAATCAAATTTAAAATCTGAAAGTCACATTAAAATACCCCAACATACTTCTATGCAATATATTTTTTTTTAAATTGAGACAGTTTGAAAGTAAAATGTTGCTAGCCATTTTTAAAGTAAAAGTTCCAAGCTGTCCCAGGGTACAACACCTTATTATACCCTGAGACAGATACTGTTGTACCATGGGAAAGTCCTCATGATTCAGGAAACAGCCATTAAATTAAACCGATTTCTCACCAGAAAAAAAAACAGTGAATTAGATCATGAATATTTAATAATGAACTATGATTAATGAATTATAAATTATTATCTAACATCTAATGTGTTTAAAACACTACGTAAAACTAAAAAATTGTTCCATATTCCTAAACATATCTTAGTTATTAAGGACCATGCATAGGTTGTACCTTGGAACGTGTCCTAAAGCACAAAATGTTTGACTGTCCCAAGGAAAAATCACCACGTGGTTTAAGAAAAACCAAAATGATGGTCATAAGAAATATGCGATAGTTTTCTTTTAAGTGATACCTCTTTTCTAGCCAAAAGAAAGGTATGAGCTCTAATAAAAGCAATGCAATTTATATATTAATGTTATGTGAGGTAGAAAAACAGGGACTAGAAACCTGATATCGGTTGCAGTGGGCGTATGGATTATCAGTCATTATGTTGAAAGCACAGCTTTTAACACTAATCTTAGGAATTACTCCGAAACTTCTATTTTAATTTGCATTACATTTTTTCGGTATGAGCTTTTCAAACGGAATATTTCCATCGCAAAAACTGCTATATTCAGTAATTTGAGAGCAGCTATTAAAAGAGAACATACCTATAACTGGATTATAAATGAACATGAATTTAAGTTACTTTATTAACTAGTTTTTACTTTGTTTTTTTAACACTTTATCATAACTGTTTGTGCTACAGTCATTCAAAAAATGATTGCCTACATTTTATATAGACACTTTGTACACATACAAAATCTTGACACTTACCATAAAAAGATGCGAAACGTGCACACACATGTTCAACACATGCACAATTGCGCAACGCACTCAAAATTCCCTCTATTTTCACATTTTTTTCCAATGTGCCGATATTTTTCGGACTGCTCTTTGTAAAGTGTATCGAAACGTAACGGATATTAATAGAAGTCCTTGTTTCTTTTTTCTTGGAACGAACAAAATTAAAATTAATCAATAAGACATGCATTTTTAACGATAAAATTATTGACGAAAATATTTTTTTTTTCATTTTTGCGATATCCATATTAACGCAGAAAATGTGTGTAACTTTCTGTTCGAGTTAAAAACTCAATAATCTCAGCGTTTTATACTTAATTATGCTACTTAATGCAAATTATTTACACAGCACGGAAGTTTGAATGAAAAACACCTTCGTTTTTCTTCCTTCGTTTCTTTTTTTCTCCTTAAATATCTCATATCAGCATTTGAGGAACTTTGAAAATAAACTAGAACAGCGGTGTCCAACCGGCGGTTCGCGAACCCCTGGGGATTCGCGAGAGGTTTTCAGGGGGTTCGCGAAAAAAATATTGTAATGGCGAAGTTTTAATATGCCTATTTGTGATGCAATCTCATGTTCAAGCGGTTTCAAGCGAATTTTGCTCCTTTTTCTATTCATTTGTCTCATGCACATTCCATACTCTTAACATCTAAACATTAATTGATGAAAACATTACATGGAACATATGCGAGCGTCCCAAATAATTTGATGTTTAGTTCCTTTACCATTTGAGTCCGACGAAGAGCTAACGCTCTTCTCTTGTGTTGAATCAAAACTGCATAGAAGGGAGATCACAATGTTGTTTGTTGCCATAATTTGCACACTACATAGACAACAATTTACTTCAAGCTTTATTGTCAAAGAAGAGAAAAAATGGCTAGTAACCCAAAAATACCGTAGGAAGTATGAAAAATTAATTTTTTAGAACATTTTCGTGGGTGAAAGTTTGGCATGTGAGGTTTACGCAGTAAAAAAAAAATCAACAGAATTTAATTATACAACGTAATTTCAGCTATATGTAAATAAGGAATTTATGAAATTTGTGTAGAAAATTTTAAAGCTCATTCTTTAATTGACTTCTGATTTAGTGATAGAGATAAATGTATCCTTGTGTCAGAAAAATTTCAGCCAAATTTTGAGCCTCTTTGCCCAACAAATGTCCCATTTTCAAAAAAATTTCAGAGTTTATTGAAGCCCAACACAGAATTATCAGTGTTTATTTTTTGATGAATTTGTTTCGCATTCCCTTTTAAGCAATAATTTTTGTTCGTAGCAGTATTTATAATTTTATGTTTTGCAATTATGTTTTCGCTCTTGTTATATACTATGGAGCAGTATAAAACCAAAAAAAAAAGTCCCAAATTTCATTTTCTATGTGAGTGCGCCTGCGCGCGTTTTTTCTTTTTTCTTTTTTTGCTCGTTACTTATTACCTAGTACTCAAGGGTTTCGCCAACTTCTTTCAGAGTTTGGAAGGGTTTGCAAGGGAGAAAAGGTTGGGAACCGCTGAACTAGAAGAACGTAGAGCACATAAATTAGTTATGCATTTGTAATAGTTAAAATAAATTAGTTTTTTTTTTTTTTTTGAAAGTTAATATATTGGATTGTTAATTTGACAATTAACAGTTTGTGAAAAGAAAACAATATGTTTTAAAGGGTAACTTGTATTGAAGCATTATTTTAAAGAAGAGTACAAATGAGTACACAGTGTTTAAAAACATTCATTTACATAAAATATTTAAAAAAAAGGATGATATTTTTGTGAGGGTTGAAGAATTACATTAAAAAAATACTTACAGTCTTAAAAAGTAAACAATTGATAAATAATATAATACAAACGTTTCCCAAGCTCATCAATAACAAATTTTTCTTCTAATATAATTTTAAGGCGAAAAGTAAGACATAGAAAGTTAATTGAAAATCCCGAATGTCGTTAACAAAGAAAACCGAATCATCAAAGTGCTAAATTCAGACTACTGGCAAATTTTTATGGATAGTTTCAATGAAAAAAGAACACTTCCAGATAATGTCATGTCCATACAACTGTTTTGAGACTCAAGGCCGACACCAATCAGCAAAGTTGACATTTCTACTTTTGGCCAGCTTTTTGGCTGAAATTCATTTCAAAAATTGGCGGCGTTCAACCATTCCAAAATATTTTACCATTTCACTTAGCACCGCTACTGCACTTTAATCGACGTTCCCCTATTTATCTTAGAAAGGCATCGATAAAATAAAACGCGGTATAATCAACTATCCGTTTTGATAATCAATAGTTGTTTGAAGTTATCTTCTATTACTTATGCTTTAAATCGGAATCGCTAGAGTGTGTTTCAATTAAGAATAGCACATAGAAGTAAATAAATATAAGCAGCCAATATCGGCTCGTCATGTTTTGATTTTTCCAACGATTGACATGTGTTTCCTTAGGTGTTAGTAAATGTCTTTGAACCCATCTTTAACATATGATTTATTCTGGTTCATTAGCAGATTACTAGTCGGAAATACTATCAGGTTCAATGCTAACAATAGAGAAAGGTTGGAATTACACGTTTGTTTCGCGACTTTTTTTCAGCGGAAAACAAATAAGCAAGCCTTGTATAATAAAGCTAACGTACAATAGATGACAAAAATGGAAAAAAAAAATCAAAAATTTGCAGTTACTGCTCTAAACGCCAGTAACTGCAAACGAGTAACCTGTCCAATGGCAGAATACCCGCGGCAACTGTCAGATAGAACTTCAGTTACGTGCCTTTTTTTTTGATATCTTATAGCTTTCTTGATTAGTCATAAAAACGTTCAGAAAAAGGAAAAGTGTTTTAATTGCTATTGTGCAATAGCATAATTAGGTCAATACACGAAAATGTCACCTTGTGAGCCAACATTTCAAACTCAACCAATATTGATGTGTTATGCATCATTTTAAAGAAAACATTCTGGAATTTTGAATTAGGTAATTCATTTCAAGATGGATGCCTTGCGTATTACTGCTTGAAGATCTTCAAGAATTACTTGTAAATATTGCCCATAAACCATTCAAGGAACGTGTCCTGCAATTTTTTAAGCACATTTGATGCAAATAATTTTTTTCTTCAATTATTGATTTTACTTAGAACTTTCAGTTTCTTTAATTCCTTTCCTTGAAATTTTAATTTTTTTCTCGCTCAGCCTAATTTGAATTCTGTGTTGAATGACCTTTTTGGTTCGTGACATAACGCCGTACTTTGCCTTCCACAGATCTCATAGCACTATAAAAAAGGAAAATTGTGCTTTGTTATGTTCCCAAGAGCCTCCTAGAATGCATTTAAAATGTTGATTTTTATTCAAATATTTCTGCAGTTAGTCATAAGCGTGACGAACACAGCAAACAGTCAGTAATATAGCCTAGGTTTTTGTAAGTAATCTGTCTGTCTTCATTTATTACTTTTCAATGAAGTAGTATTAAATTATTACTTATTATTTTACTAATCATTTAAATCATTTATTAATTTTTATTAAGTACTTCTTGCTAAGGGAAACAAAACTGATATACACACACAACGAAAATGAAACTTTTGTATTACAGGAAAGCAGAGTTGTATTGCCTGTAAATTCGGAGAATTCGATAAACCCCTACAGTGAACAGGCCTACCTATCCTCCATTTTGTTTCCAAGAGCACTTTGGATTCACCCTTGTTTCAATGCACTTCGCTATAGTCGCTGGTTGCTATGTCGTAGCAATAACTGCTTAAAAGTTAAGTAAAACGCAATTTCAGCAAATGAAGCAAGGGAACTAATTCTTTAAAATAAACAGTAACTGCTGGGGAAATATGCCCCTTTAAGAAACAATTGTCATAACTAAATGTGAACTAATGAAATATTCGACTTTTATTATATAAAACAGTCAAACATCAACAAGACACGTCTGAAGTTTAGACATCAGTTTTCTTTAACGTAGTTTTCGTATACATACTAAGATTGCTGTACAGCTCAATCTGACTAACAATCGCAGGGGCTCAATCGGCGGAGAGCGCTATGCTTCGTACCCCTCGAGTCCCGGTCAGGACGTTTCAGGTATTTTCACCACAAAAATGTATATTTTAATAAACCAAAAATAAATTATAAACAACGAAAAGACTAAACAGTGTGGATAAAAGGTATTAGTGATACATACGTGTTTCAACGGATGCTGGGTTGATAACCAACAGTTGTACTCAGTAATCTCAACGAAGTACACGCAACCACGGATAACGAAAAACAAAGGAAGGGAGAAAAGTGCATTTGATACTTTTCATAACACAAAGAACTTCGTCAATTCCGTCACACTAAAAAGGTGCCGTTGTAATAGAGCCGTTGGTATCTCTGCATAGATCATATCTCTTTTTCCAACATCTTACTCCTCCCTTTTCACGCAGCACTGTTAAAAAAAAAAAGTTAAACAAATTCCAGTAAATTTACCACTCCCAAAAAAACCGGACTGTGCAAGTGACAAATGAGATGCGAAAAAAAAAAAAAAAATCACGCGCTAAGCCACGAGAGTACTGGAAAAGAATCGAAGATGTAGTTAATACTTTGTTGGTATCTAACTTGTCATTGTATGAAACGTAGAATGGTAAAAGCTAGTTTCTTTTCGTGAATCACTTCAAGTAAAATTGCCTGAAAAAACCGCACGACTTACAAATCATGAGCCTGATGAAGATACTTAAGAAAAGTCACAAGATGTTCAAAAAGAATCGGAGATGTATTTCATACTTTGCCGGTGTCTAACTTGTCATTCTATAGAACGCCTTTGTAATATTTTGGTAAATATGCATTGTTTTATATGTTGCCGGTTAGTTTCAGGCATTAAATGCAATGTCTATGTGTTCTCTAGAATGCTGGATTTCTTAGTTTGTCGGCAACGTTCGTATGTTTCACTTGCATAGCTTTAGGACTGTCCGTCGATGAGTACCGACATTTGCATAGCAAAGATGTCTGCAAAGGAGCGAATAATTCCATTGAGTCCCCTGTGAATGCTAACATTCTCCATTTCGTTGTTTCTGAGTAATATATAAAGACCGTCAAACACTGAACATTTTTTAGAGCTGGAGAAAATTTTTAGGAGTCAGACAAACTATTTCTTATATTTCTTACAAGCTACTATACATACAAGCGAAAAATTATTATAATTAAACAACTCGTAATAGCCAACTTGGGAATTAAATAACCAGATAGGGTTAAAATATAAGACGTTCGCTTCTGCAACCAAGGAACGTATTGTGAGGCTCTGAGAAGTTGAGCTCCGACTCTGAAAATGTTTACCTCTGTCTCGGAAAATAGGGAGGGGTAATTGGCGCTAAATTGAGCTGAAAAACTTTCTTAGTAGTTTTTAAAAAATATTTCAACTAAAATCCGAGCCAATAACACGTCTATTTTTCACTAAACTCCCCTTAAACAGGTAAACATAGTCAAGGTCACAGCTCAACTAACCAGATCTGCCCTATACATTGAGAGAACTGCAACTGTTGTTTTGCTATTGGGGAAGGAGAAGGGTTCAGAAGAATCCTTTAATGTATGTAAGCTATCATACAGAAATTGAAAATGTGCTTCAAAAATAAGGGTCCGGTTTGACACCCACTTTCGCTGAGCCACTGACTGTTGCGGCTAACTTATATGTGAGACATCATTTTGAATTAAACATTTTATTTTATATCGGTAAAGTAGCTTTTCTTTCTTTTTCCATATTGCTTGGAATTGGCGTTCATGTCACACTCAACTCATGCATTTCTAAAGTTGGGGCATCAAATACTTTAAAATGATTCTAAGTTGATTGAATGTGATATATTTAAGTTTTTGTCTACTAAACGTTTGTTCAAATCTCAGCACTGTACATGTGGAAATACAGATATGTGCCTATTACAGTCTGACCACCGATAATATGAAAAATATAAATATCCGACTTATAGGAAGAATTGGAAGCATCTATTAGTTTACAGAAGAGGTCCCCCAAGAGCGTTGAATTTTGCCAAAATGTCCCGAATTTAGCAACAATTCCTTAGAACAAGGGTTTACATCCACTAACGCCCCCTACATCATTTTAAAATGTAACCATTTATACATCTACTAATGCCTTAGTTGCAATCAACTTATTAAAAAAAAGGCACCTACTATTTCAACTGTAACCATATCACTGTAAACTAATAAAGCCATTTTTTTCTTCTTTGGATTCTATGCTGATGACATTAACTGCTGGTGATAAAAAAAAAGGATACATAGCTATAAGTAAAATTTCCGAATAACATCTATCAGTACTGGGAACACTGATTATGTATGGGCTCATTTAATCTGGAAATTAAGGAAATGTTTGCTGTAGTAGGTTTTTAGACATTAGTAACAGTTTAGCGAGAGAGGCTGTTGATTAGTAAGGGGGTAGATAGCTTTAAGAGGGCCTTTGATCTTCATTGGGGACCAATTATCTGACTAGACCATCCTGGCTGGGCCCAGAACCTGCTGCTAGTCATCCTATTTGTATTTGAATACCCAAATAAGAAAAATACAGGTACACTTCTACCACCAGGAAGAGATGTAATGAAAAACTTCATTTATTTTTATCTTACCAAGAAGCGCACAACCAAAGCCAGCACTGTTCCAGTATATGATCCAATTTTGCCATTTTGGGAAAGTCCAGACTGCCAAAAAGGCAGAAACAAAATGTATCAAGGAAAATCAGGGATTTATACAAAATGCAAGAAAATTTAATAAAGCATTGAAAAAGAAACCATCCTAGAGATCAGGTGAATCAAAACACTGGATCAATTGGTTGATATAAATGATGCCAACTCAAAACAGCTCGTAAAAAATTATGAGAATAGGCAGTTCCTCAAATTGCAACTAGGTTCAAGGGAAGGATGTATTGGTGCTATAGATAAATGATTAACTGTTGCTGAAAGAAGAGCAACAGAACAATTAGAAAAACTTGCTAAGCGATTGACAGTCTCATCCACGTCAGTTCACGTGCCAGATTTTTCATCAGAAGCATCCTTTTGAAATGATTACAGAGAAATTTGTATCTTTGTCTTGATGGTTAGAATAAATGTTATACTTCCATTCAAAAAACATGTTCTCTTCATACGGCATATTGGATGGGCATAGTGACTTATTTCTTAAAAATTGAATTATTTTTTAATTGGATATTCAACTGCAAATACAAATGTGATGACAAGCAACAGGCTCAGGGAACAGCTAGGCTGGTCCTAGTGAGTTTATTAGTCCTCAACGAAGATCAAACACCCTCTTAAAGCTATCTATCCCTTACTCATTAACAACCTCTCTCGCTTAACTGTTCCTAGTGTCCACCACTATACTAAAATGAAAATTTTCCCTAATTTCCAGATTAAATGAGCCATACATAATCATTTTTTCTTAGTACTGATAGATGTTATTCAGAAACTATATTTAGAGTTATGTATCCTTTCTTCATTACCAGCAGTTAATGTCATCAGCATAGAATCAAAAGTGGAAAAAAACTGCTTAATTAGTTTACTGTAATATGGTTACAGTTAAAATAGTAGGTGCCTTTTTTTTAATAAATTGATTACAACTAATTCAGTAGTATATGTATAAATGGTTACATTTTAAAATGATCTAGGGGGCGTTATTGGGCATAAGCCCTTGTTCTTCAGTAAAGTTTAGCTGAATTCAGGACATTTTGGCATAGTTCAACACTCTTGGGGGGACCTCTAAATATTTTCGTAGAGTTATAACAATTTACCAGTGGTTTAATGTCCACCACAGGAAATTTTTAGAGTGTGAGACTTTCAACTTTTGAAAACTTTTTTTTTTGACATCCTTTGCAATACTTGAGAAAACAGCTGACTAAAATTAGTTAGTTATTTTATTAATTGATTTACAATGAATCCAAAGATTGTTTTTCAAATATTTAATGGTTTTCATTGAATAACATCTTATTTTCTTCAGAAAATTAAATGCATAAACATACCAATTTTAAATGGAAGATAAATTAAGGAAGCGTTCTAAATTTTATTTCATAAAAGAATCTTGTATAGCTTTTAGAGTTTAATGTTGAGCTTTATTTAAAGCTAAGACCGCATAAACTCGCTGCTGGCTACTTGGGCTTTCTAATTCAAATAGATTATAGTTTTGCTCACACAGAATGCGAATAAAATCCCTGTAAAGTTCTCAAACTAGCACTTGCTACCTTTGAAAAGCATATTAAGAATTTTAACTCAAAATAAATGCCATTAAGATAATTATTATTAGGTATATCCCCAGAAATGTTCAATTGACACGACTGGCATGACATATTTGATTTTTTAAAGTAAATGATATAAAATATTAAATTACTATGCGTTTTAGAAAAAAGAAAACTATTCAGAAAAATTAATAAAATTACGAAAAATTCAATTTAAAAAGAACTTGATTTTAAAGGTCATGCGTACGTTTAGTTGAGAATAATTCTCAATTTGTTAAGAACTAGTGTTTAAGATAAAAAGAACATTTAGTATCGTGATTATTATATACTTCAGCTATAAATACCTCAATTTATACTTTATTATACATTAAAACTTAAAAAAAAGCTGCGCAATCACAAGTGAAGCTAGCCACAAGGGCTTAAAGATAATGGAATTAGAGGAAGTTAATACTAAAAAAAATCAGTGATCCTCATTAAAAAAAGGGTAAAAATACAGGATTTATTATGTCTTGAAACAAATTTTGTAACTTAAATTTAAAGTAAAATGAAATGATTTCTCCCTTTCACCCTCCCGAAAAAAAAAAAAAAAAAAAGATTTTCTCTCATAACAGGCGAAGCCTTTCACGATCTACGTATGTTGCGTAAAAAGTAACAAACTCAAAAGAGGTTTTTAGATTCATTTAGAAATCTTTATATATTATTAGGCAAGTCGTTTTCTTTCGGTACCGATTTCTCCTCTGTTTGTGAACCGATTTTTTTCATTCTTTTTTTGTTCGGTAGCTATTGCCGTGTTTTAGTGTCATAAATAATTTTTTTTTGAAATTGAACGCTAATTAATGGAAATACTAATCAAAAACGCATTTTCGTCCTAATTAGCTTTTTCTACGCAAACGGATGGTCCAGTTTTTTCAAATTTGATATGGTTAGAAAAGTCTTTAAAAAATACTCCAAACGAAGAAATTGTCAGGGCGCCTAAAGTCTAATAACCTAAATCCACTAGAAAAAAAGTTCTAAGCGTTTTTTAGTTAGCGAAACTCAAAATTTTCAATTTTATCTCTTTTCCATTGTTGAAATTCTCTTTTGGAAGCGTGAAACATTAACATTAAGTTTTAGTTCATTTTTAAACCGCTTTTTCTACACGAAAAATGCATTTTAGTGCTTCGAATTTTGTATGGTTGGAAAGATCGGGAAAAGTACTTCTAAAACGTTTACCTCTCGTTAGCGGCTCAAAAACAGAAAATCTCCATGATAACTAGAAAACTATTTAGAAGCAATTATAAGTTAGAGAAAATTCATTTTAATTTTATTTTTCACGCGACTTAGTTAGCTCGAAGAAACTGCTGGATAATATTATGTGTTGCCATTTCTCGCTTGAGCGTAAAGAAATTAAATTCTTGCATTCGTTTTTATTATTGAGGCTTCGTAGGTTATTACGGACAGTTAAAATCTTTCCCTTTTGATTGTTTTTGCGACTTTAATACTTAATTTTATTTATACGCTGTCGCAAGTAGAACTTGTTCATTTGATAGATGGAAATTTTATACTTCTAACGGAAAAGTTTTGCCTACTTAGGTACTCAGTATTATTGAATAATTTGGCATGATTAAGTGATCTTTTTACAAAAAATATTGTTTATACAGAAGTTTTACGTATTAACTGAATTTTGCGGTATCATTTCATTCAGGAAGCTTTCGATTTTTCTGGGATATTGGCAATCTTTATCTACTGGCGTCAAATTTTCGGCTCCATTGCCTGCGTGAGAATTGTTTTTGCATTGCATACGTAAGCAAATAGTGGGGAAATATCTACTTGCATTGGGTTAGAACAAAGCAGGGTGCTGTCCAAGAATGAAATCATGCTTTACGGTGGAGTTAATGAAATTGTAACAGTTGGTGACAAGGGGGAGGAAAGAAATGACAAAAGAGACATACAATGGGGAAAATGTGACATCGCAAGCTTTTTTTTATAAGAATATTTATGAGAAACAGCGTGACATATGCCAAAGAGAGAAGGGGTATGGTGAAGTGTGAAACTTTGTGACAAAGGGGGGGAGGGGTCAAAGATGTCAAAAAAGTTAGACATCAGTTATGCACAGCCATTAACCATAAAAAAATCACAAATACAAACTTTTTAAAATTGTACTATTATTGCGCTGTCTAGAGCATTCAAGTGGACAATTTTTAATGCAGCAAGTAGGGTTATATTAGTTCATTTGACTGTGCGAAATTTTACACTTTTAATAGCAAAGGTCAAGGTAACTTAATCAATGACAGCCGACTTTTTTTTAGAAGTTTTTTTTTTCTTTTTGCACTGTTTTACGTATAAACTGAGTTTTGCGGTTTCATTTCATTTCACTCGTGAATATTTCGATAATTGGGAAATGTGCTATATTTATCCATTGGAGTCAGTTTTTTAGTACCAATGCCAGTGCGAGAAATTTTTTTTCCTTTGCATACGTAAACAAAGAGTAGAGACATTTATACAAGGTCATCAGAGGGTCACATGGTATCCAAAAGAAAATTAATCCCGCCAAGAAATCTGACAGTCACGCCAATTTCCCAATAATCGAAATGTCCCCTTTCTTCATTTATTTTGAGATTAACATACACAAAGTTAGGACTTTTTTGGTGCCAAAGCCTTAAAAAACTATGCTGTGCCACATACAGAAAGCAAAATTGGAATAAATTATTACTGTTTGGCATTGTGAGTACATGTAAAAATTATGTGTTCCGAGATTCACAGTTAAAGAATGTATAACAGCAAGCATAAAAATATTAGAAACAGAAAAAATCATATGTTTTCTCAAATATTCAGTAATAACGAATACGGTCGAATTTGGACCGCTGGGCGAATCCTAGTATAATTTAATATTGCCAATATGTGTTGCTATCTATATATATAAAACGCTTATGCGTGCGCGAAACGAGCCTTTATTTATTTCTCTCCGTTGGCAACGATCAGCTTTGTTTACGTACGATCGTTGTTTACATGTGCTGCAGACTCGTTTTAGCGTTGGATCTAGTTCAAGTTTTAGCTTTTGAATTCTATCGTTAGGATTTTCATTTTGCAATGAGTGTTTTAGATCACTTGAATATGATTCACAAAGAAGAGAGCAGTTGGCTTGGGAGTCTTTAGATGAAAGATCTAAACGCAGATCGGTTAGAAATGCTGCCGATAGGCTTAGGCGCGCAACCACACGCCGTGAACCAAGAATTGCAAATCGAGTGAGTTCTGTCGAAACATATTTTCGGAATTATTATGCACTTTACTTGAGAAAATTGTTGAACTAACACTAATAGTAATAAAACTGGAGAAAATACTATTTTATTTAAAAAAAAAAATGACTATGAAGAATGCACAGGGTCAAAATTTTGATAAAATTTGTTTAGATTTGATAAAATCATTTTTCAGTCATGGACATGTCATATGTAAGTCATTCAAGAGTCAGATCATTTGATTCTGTCTCTGTTGTATCTGGAAACCCAGAAATTTTGAATCGTGTATTTGGAGAAGTATTAATATTTTCTTCTTTAAAAAAAAAAAAAAAATCTGTCGAAAGTTTTTTCCCTTAACCATAGTCAGGACCTGATTATCCAAAAGGCTCAAGAAGCTTGAGCTTCCCCCCCTTAGGACTATAAACAGGCGCCTAAAAATGACTTAAAAATCTTCAGTTTCTGCGTTTCAATGCATTTTTAAAAGTATTCAAATATTAGAACTCGCGAAATAAAAATTTTGAAGAATTTTAAAAAGTAAGGTCACAGTTTATAAAATGTGATAGCAAGCTATTTTCATCTATGGAACTTGCCCCAATGTGCTACAATATAATTTTATCACACTTGATAACTTTTATGAAGGGATAAATCTGAAACAACTTATCTCCCTTATCTCCTGCGAATGGGAGTACAAAAATATGTAATGTACTAAAGTTCAATGTATCCTGGGGGGGGGGGGGGGAGGGGGACTTTACTTGGAAGTTTTCTTGGTCGTTTTTGGAAATAGTGCATATAGTATTAGTGAGTTTTGTTTCAATGTGCGTAGAAATTTTAGAAAATATATACTGAAAACAAAATGTGGGGGGCCCTGAAATGAGACTCAGCTTTCCCTAACTTCAGAGGTTGATCGGGCCCTGACCATTGTGCTTACAAAAAATAAAGTTCCCTACTTACCAGGGCTGCAGAGTCAGAAGAAAAATGTCTTACTCCGACTCGAGGATTTTTAGAGACTCCGACTCCTTTACCCAAAATAAGTCAGACTACGGCTGTGACTCCGCAAATATTGGCAGAGTTGCGAATTTTTAGAGTTTTTGCATCACTGTTAAAACTTTTCCGGAAAATTTACGGTAATTGTTACTGGCATCCATGTTGCCAGTAACTATTACCGTAAAAATCAAATGTTACTGTAAAATTTTACGGTTTCCTTGGTAGGCCGCAGCAACCAATTGGCGCTGGGATCGCTTATTTCTCCGGTAAAAATTACCGTAAAAATCAGCGATGCGTTAGCCCACCATTTTACAGTAACAATTACCAGAAAATCTTCCTGAATTTTTAACAGTAATAATGTATACATTATGTTGTTTTACATAGACTAAATTAATTTATTGGACAATTCTCATTCCGAAACATATCACTTAGTTTTGCAATGCATTGAAGTTAAGAACTGAACCACAATGACAAAGTAAAGAGACAAATTAAATCGTAAAGACCTGAAGAGCGAATCATGTCACATACTTCTGCAATGGCATTGATGTAAAGAACTGAACCACATTGACAAAGTAAAGCGACAAATTGAATCCTGATACCTGATGGTACTGCTAATACGTTTTCACAAAATCAGTTTGACCCTGTGCTTTATATATAGTCATTAGGAAGGCTAATCTAACAGGAAATTATTTACGTTTAAATTTAAAAGACACATTATTATCGGATGAAATAAGTGGTATTCGAGGTATGATATAAGTATTTATGTTGTAATAATCACTATTTTTTTTCTTTTTTTTTTTTTTTTTTTTTTTTGCTACGATAATATTTTTTTCTAGTTTTATTATTATCAGTCTTAGGTCAACTCTGTTTCTCCAGTAAAGTATATGATTGTGTTCTTAACACTTGCGGAATTCTCTCGATTTGAAGTACGCGGTGTGCATTTGTGCACCTAAGCCTATCGGCAGCATTTCTGACCGATCTGCGTTCAGATCTTTCATTTCCGTAGATTCCGTAGATTAAAGAATCCGTAGCCCACTGCTTTCTTTTTCGTAAATTATATTCAAGTGCTCTTAAAGGCAGGTGACTCAGTGGAAGCGCAACGCTACGGGCCCAGGTTCGATCTCCGGGTCGGACATGCCGTTTATCCCATCACTCATCCGTTCATCACTTCAGTGGGTCGATAAAATGAGTACCAAGCATGATTGGGAACTAAACCCTGGGACTTCTGCGTTAGGCAAACGTCTTAACCGGAATATCTGCCTAGCACCCCAGAGCCCATGGTCAGAAAGAGTGAAATGGGTAAAGTAAGCCTTGGCCCCCATGAGCTGTCGTGCCTCTGGGTTTCGTTTTTTGATTCTTAAAACACTCATTGTAACATTTTTTTTACTAAATCACTGCTTTTAGAGAATGTAAAAGTTGCTTGCTCTTTGCAACTGTTAGACATTTTAAAACATATGTACACACATATTTTGACACTGAACATAGTATAATTAATGATCATGAAATGTTTTTAAGCTGTTTGGGCTTTACAGTGAATAAACATTGTAGGTTTTTTTTCCACGGCAATCTCGTTTGCATTCAGTAGATATAGGAAACAAAGATTATATTATGTTTGTAATTTTAGTAAAAAAATATTCCCTTGCATACTTCTCTTTAAAGATAATGGGATTGCAAACTTATGCTTTATAATAATCTAATGCACGAGTTGCATGTCAAAAGAATTGTCTCCTTTAAATGTATGAAAATTATAAGTGTTTCTTATGATATTCATATAAAAAAAAACACTACACTTTTTTTAATGCAAATAAAGCTAGACAAATACTTTGGTGACCGGTGAGCGAGCGTAGCGAGCTCGGATCGCGAAGCGATCGGAAGGAACTGCATAAGCAGTTCCAGGTGTTGGCGAGCGTAAAAGAGCAGGGGGTGATAGCCCCCTAGTTACCATATATTGTGGCAAAGTATATTTAATTAAAAGATTTAAATTTTAAACAATGTAATAACAAATTGTTTTCCTTACGGTTAATTATCACTAAACGAAGTCTCTATTTCTGTAACAGACTACATAAGGCACAAATAAGATTTTAAATAGTTGAGATAAGAAAGACGAGGACGTAGAAAGATGGAAGGGACCACAATATTTTTAGTGATAGACTACTGATGCAAAAATATACAAATAATTATAATAATAAATCTTCTCACTTTATTTTTTGTAATTATAGTTAACATAGCTTAAAAAATAAATAAATAAAGCAAATTCTTATATGCCGTTTGCATTCACAGTGTTCCTTACAAATTTTTCAAACAATGCAAATTTATATTTATAAACAAAAACTGCTTAAATCATATTTCATCTGCTGGTTTCAAAAACGTAACAAAATTTGCTTCAATCAGTACTTAATCCGTAAATGTTTAACAATCATATACTATAGCCCATTTTTTGACTTTGAAAAATGCTATACACTAAAAATTATAGTTCTTTGTTACCTAGTCTGCTCATTTTTAATGCTTATTTAATGACTATGTTACATATACTTAAAGGAAAATAAAACATAGTATTTTGTAAAGAGCTTTAGGTCAGAGAAAGATTTTGATGTTAAAAATTACATCTCAAAAATGGAAAAGGCCAAAGTAATGGAAAATAAGCAGGTTCTTAACTCAAATGATATACAAAGTCAAAGCTCTGTGCATAATTGCGATAAATATTCGTAATCGATTTCATGCTACTGTAGAGACGTCTCTACGGCTACGAGCGAGAATAATCTGCACACATATGGAACTTTTATAATGAAAGGACTCGGAAATATGAGTACTACTTTTCTTTCTGACAGAGAAACCATGTATATCTCGGAATTAGCAGTGAGTAATGAGCTAGGTTATTTGCGTTCGCCCTAATCTTTATTTATTTCTAAGTTGTATATCTAAACGTATATGCCTATAGCTATTCACAAATAGTACACATAAAAGCTAGACACGTGTGATATTTGCTGAGAAATTCTACATTTATTCTGTTGGTTTTTATTCAAAATTATCTTTGATTATGAAACTTTACCTGTAAGTAGTTTTTCCTGGTTTGGGTCCATTATAACATTAGAGCTGATGGGCTTCAGACGGAAATTTGAAGATACAAAGTCGGAATCATTCTGGTGACTTATTTAAGGCGTCAAATCGTCAAATGTCACCAATCACTATCTATTGCAATAAGAATGTTTCTCCCACTTCAAACTTCATGTACTTCAGTTACTACTGAAATTTTGATAAACATTAAAAGTAAAATATTTGAAATTGTATTTCTAAAAATCTCAATTCTGGTATTATTTTCAAAATGCATGAAACGTATTTTTTAATGCATGTGGCATGCATCGCATAAACTAGTAGTTATAATTGCTAATACCACTATTTATTCAAGACTTAAGTGTCCTTTACAAGATAATTTTAAGAGAAATATATGCAATGAATAACATTTAAACATTTTCGTCAGAACATCCTCACAGCAGTTTAATTTTATAGCAATCGCATGTTGAGTAATTCTTGCACAAAGAATAATTCATGAGAACGAGAAAGTTAAATTCTAACGTTCTTTAGCCTAAACATCAAAGGTTTTTCTGATCATTTAACAAATGAATTTTTTATTCAGATTTCTCTAACTAATTACGGAGCAGTATTTTTCTCGGTTAGGAATAAGAAAATAGATCAAGAGATCCAACAATTTAAAGTTCTATCTTAATGGCATGACTCTTATTTGCCAGGCAGTTTACATTACGAAAATCTGAACACTTCAAGTGCTTCATTCTTTTTCAAAAGATAACATTGAATTTAATCTGAGAGTTAAAAGAATGATATGGGATTGCAAAAAGAAAGGAAGGGAAAAAAACGTATTTTCAAAATGAATGCTTGAAGAGTTCGTGGCTTAAGTTATTCGTTTTAAAACTCTTTTATACTTTCTTTACTTCTACTTTTGATAGTACTAAAGAACCAGGTTATCTAAGAACTTCAATAAATTAAAAGATTTATTCCTGAAACATTTGATTTGTTGCAAAATTTTGGTTTCTACTTTTTGAAGTAAAAGATGTTGTGCGAGGGCTTTGAAATTCTGATCCACAGTCCCTTTTTCTTTTGTGTGTGTGTGTGTGTGTGATGTAGTTGTTTTTTAATTGTTGTAAAAAACAGTGAAAAATATCAAGGCTGAACCGAAGAAAGCGAAAAATTGAAGCCAAGTCGCCAGTTAGAAGCGTAATCCGCATTGCTGGAGTTCAGCCTTAGAATTAATTTGTTATTTTTTAAACAAAATTAACTTTTTGATTACGAATGTTTTTCATTGTTTCTGGCAACAGTTAAACAGCAGGTTTTGTAGTATTGCTCAGTTTTATCGCTGTTTAAAATATCTTTAAAATGAACAATTTTGTAGTGAACGTGCCTAAGTCAGGCGCAGAGAGAAAAAGAGCGTGGAGTGAGAAAAAATGTTCGGGTGAAGTGACAATTCAAAATGTTTACTAATATCGTGTGCCTTTTACTGAATATCTGCGATGTCACTCTGCCTATGCAAAATGCGATGCTTTCTTTTTTTTTAAACTTGAAAATGTTTTTGGACATGGAGCTCATAGGAGTGAGTCCTATACCCCGGTTTTATGCAAAAAATAAGAGATAAAATTGTGAAACAAAGCCTTAGGAAAAAAAGATCGGTTTTGGTGATTAAAAATAGTTAAGGGAAGGAGGGAGGGGAATACCCCCACGAGTGTCTCCACTTGCTCCAAATGTTCGAGCTTTTGATTTTTTCACCTCTATAGCCCCTGAGAACAGCGTTAATGACTTACATGTATATAATGCTTCCTTACCATCCAAATAAACAAAATGGCTGTGAAATTATCGAAACCTGAATTGGGAGCAGCCTTTTCAAAAAGTGAGACATGTATGGGGAAAACGGTGCTCATGTTTGCATTCAGAGGGTCATTTCACAAAAGAATTAGCAGGAATTATATCAAAAGCA
Organism: Uloborus diversus; assembly: GCF_026930045.1. Taxonomy (NCBI): domain Eukaryota; kingdom Metazoa; phylum Arthropoda; class Arachnida; order Araneae; family Uloboridae; genus Uloborus; species Uloborus diversus. The sequence goes on along the minus strand of NC_072731.1, from coordinate 92,676,382 downwards.
TTTTGAAGATATTTTTTTACCACAAAGTGTAATTTCTCCATCTAATGTAACCAAAAACGGTTTCTAAGCTCAAAATGACACATTCAATGTCAAACTTTCAATTTGATGTAATTTCTTAATTTCTCATCGATGAAAAAACAAATAAAACTGGTTTTCAATCCTTCTTTAGAAACTTTTTTTGTATTCCTTAGTACACTTGAAACCATCTCTTTGAAATTATTTTCGCATGAGGTCTAGCTGGTCTACTGGCATGAGGTCTAAAAAGAGAAACCTCTAAGTAAGTTTATTTTAATCCTATGCACCCTAAAATCGTGCTCATACGCATATCGCAAATAAAAGATACTTTGAAAATGGGTTGTGAGTGAGAAGAGCAAATAAAGAAAACCACCTTCATCACCCTTGAAGAATTAAGTAAAAAAAAAAAAGAGATATAAAAATGTAATAACCCTGGCAAAGAGGGAATACGTTTTCACTCGGCGATCGTAATTTATTTTATATATCACTTTTCGAATAGCATGAAGTTTATTATTCCTTTTTATTGCGCTATCTTAAAAAAAAATCACAAGGGAATGCTCTTCTATACTTATTTCTTCTGCAAGATTTATGATCAGTCGTCGATAAAATGCCTTTTCTTACACCGTTTATTCTTGCAGCTGAAAGTAGTTATATTTCAAATTAAGAAAGATTTTTTGATTCTTGGAAAAAGGAGAAATATTTCTCAGCTTTACTAAAACAAGAAAACTGGTTCGAAGGGTAACAAATTTCGATTTTTCGTTTGGAAGTAGCAAGTAAAACATAACATTTGAGGCACTTTTTTTTTTTTAATTTTTTTTAGTTGTTCTTCGGTTAATCACTTGCAGGAGGAAGTTCTTGAAAAGTGCTAGTAATTTATGTCTAATTTTAGAAAACAAAAGATGAGACACATGTAGCCACATCGATAAATATTGACATGTTACTTGACAAACACTTTATAACATCACACATAGTTTTGGTTTTAAAAAAGCAAAAAAAGCAACATAGCAACAATTAAAAGAACAAGTACAATAATAAACATAATGTCACCATTATGTCTTGCATTTCTTAATTCTTAAGAGTAGACACATCCCCATTTAGTAGGATTCATTTTGTTAACCAGCCCCTGTAGTACTCCAACGAAAGGAGTGAGGAAGCCCTAGTCTTCAGATCTTATTTTCGGAGGCAAATAACCAGAATTCCACATGATATATATATATATATATATATATATATATATATATATATATATATATATATATATATATATATATATATATATATATATATATATATATATATATATATATATATATATATATATATATTCAAAAAAAGTGCTGGAGCTGAGATCCTATGCCAGTTAAGCCCGCCCTGATTGTACTTGAAGATAAACACGAAGTGAATGCTTTGAAGCTGCTGCAGTGTTGAGTGGAAGAATTTCAATGTTAAATTTTAATGAAAGAGTTGTGATTACTTCCTCATTATAGCGGATGTATCTTTAGTAGTCAAGGAACTTTTTCCCTCGCAAACACCATATTTCAGGTGCGAATTTCAGTCACTTCTAAGAATCACGTTGTGGACTTATTGAACTGTGAAATCAAAGAAAGCGTTTCGAGATTTTTCTTTACAAGATAAAACTCTAAATTTCCCTCTTTCTGAATATTGCAATGCTTTAACACACACAGCGGGTGCGCAAAGACAGAGAAGAGAACCAAGACTTTTTGTGTTTTTACTATTGTGTAACATTTTCTTTGGATTTTAGGAGTAAAAAGTACAGTGATGTTACTGGCTCACCTCCTGGATTTGAAATTGAGAGCAGAGCTGTTGGTTGGTTTCTTTCATTTTTATGGCGCAAGAGCCCTTGAGGGCTATACTGCGCTTTAGCAGAGCTGTATCAGTGCCTTTTACTCTGAAAGGTACGGAGTTGTTATGATATATTTCTGTTTAAAGAGACGAAATAGTGTATCAGTGTCCCCATCTGCTTGTACAGCAGTTATTTCTTTAGATCAAATGCATCTCATTTTAATTTGATTTAAACATGATCTATATTCTTAGAATTCCTTAAAAAACTACTCCATTTAGTCAAAGGCCACCATACTTTCTTCAAAAGCAATAGTCACATACCTTTTCGACATCATCCTTCTTTGTACTACAACTCAACAATTTTAGCTGACACCGCAAGTGTGTCCAACAAAACCACTACCACCCTTGAAGATAAGTTTTTCTGAACAAACTTAATACCTTTGAGGCATATGTCTATGTAAGTGTTTGACTCATCCCATACGAATAAATGAGTAAGAAATCCCCTTCTGTAACGGACGAGTAGATATCAGTGGCTTAACAAGAAGGATCTATTTATTCAATGATTGCGACCAGACTTGATTTTTTCATTCCTTTTCAGAGAAAACCGACTAAAAAGGGAGGGTGGTTATTTGTTTTTGAGAGAATTTCAAAAAAAGTTTTGTTTCAGTTTATTTTATTTAGAATATATGTATTTATTAGTTGCAGGGAAATGTAGATGACTAAACGTAACTTTAATTAAAATTATTAATTTAATTCTTGAAGCATGTATTGAAATACCCCTTTTTTAACCGATAGTGATTTTTCATCGACCCTTCTTAGATTGTCCCAATTTGTTTTATCACTTGTAACTAGTACAGGTGATACATTGACATTTTTAGGATAACTATTATTTTGGAATTAGTAGACAGTTGGATAATTTTGTTGAATCAGAATTTTCTCGTGATTGTATGGAAGGCCTTAATTCAACGTGCCGGTCTAAAGATACGATACCTTGTTCGCAAAATCTTCTAAAACTTCTGTTACTTTCACTATTTTAGGGCATTGAACCATTTTGCAACAAACCTTCATCGCAAATATTTTTTTTTAAATTCTCATTGATGTTAAAAAATAAAAAGAGAACAATTTTACGAATTTGGATATTTTCAAGGGACTAAACAGAAGCATTTAATTTTCAAAAAATAAATAAATAAATAAATAAATGCTGAAAAAAATCATATTGCGAAAACAAGTTTTTGTTTCATAGAGAAGTAATTCAAAAGCCAGTTTTAAAGCAATTTTTTGAATCAAAGCAAAATTGTGACTCGTTCATTAATTTTTCGCTAACAGCGGTGAAGAAATTTTTTAAATGATCGGCGGTGATTTTTTTTTAAACGATGTCTTGCCTTTGATGTTTGATGTAGTATTGAGGACGTTATGGCGAATCCACTAAAACATATTTAGGAAATAGTGTATATAATATTGTAATTTTCTTTTCACTATAAACAGTTTTCTTTTCTGATGTCAATGCGAAAACACAAATGTGGTTCAGAATTCTTCTCCCAATATGAGTTGACGCTTATTAATCAGGGAAACTGGATCAGAATTCAGCCGAGGTAAATTAGCCATTTAGAAACTACATTCCCTGGCCTATGGAAGGATTCATGCCATGACCATCACGCTATTAACAGGTTGCTTTTACCAACTGAGCTGAATGTGTCCCAATATCGTGACGCTTTGCACTAAACCAATGCGTGATAAAGCAAAAAACTGATTGAAATCGATACTCCTACTTTGTTCAGATATTTTTTACACGCTTATTTAATACGTCAAAGTTAATGTTTTTTTTTCTTTTTTTCCTGATTTTAACAAGAAAACTGTAGCTCAGAATATTGCAATGAATTTAGATTATATACCTGTATGTTACGGCCAAAGCCCGAAATTGGCCAGTTCGCGGATTGGCCAGCATTGCTGAAAACTTACCTACCAAAGCCCGAAATTTTCTTGATTTCGGATTTTAGCCGGCCAATTCGCGAAGTGGCTAGGGACGATCGGTCAAAGTAGGAAGAAAGAAATGAAAAGCAGATTGTTTTCATAAACTTTTAAAAATGAAGTATTTTGAAATGAGTACTTCGGTGCACAATTTTTTCTTAAGTACACTTGGTCCAAAAACAAGCTCAAATATAAGTGATACCTCTGTGAGAAAAATAAGTTTTTAATGCATAAAAATATGATCTCGTCTTATTCTATTCTCATATTTAAGCCATAATAGATATTATTCAGTGAACGTATGATGTGTGATCCACAACGTGATTATAATAAAGGGCGTTAATATAATCTTCAGGCTATTATTATACTGTGATGATTAGATTAACATTTCTATTATCAAAACATGAAGTACTCAAAATTGAGTAGATTTTACTGATTTTTAAGTATTCTGCTTTAATAGCTCATTTTACTAATTTCAAGTAAGGAAAACAATTACGTAGTGTAAAGCCCATTACTTATTACTACAAGTTCTGAACTTCCACATTATAAAAAACAATTATGTAACCAACCTTACTCCCTTAAATTTGGTGGAAGCATGTCTGCATCTACTGCTCTGGAGTAACTTAACTGATATAACTCGTGCAAAGTTCCACATCGCTTGTGGAAGGTTACACCATGGTAATATAACTATAGCGTAGCGTCTCACTCATTTCTACGTAAGGTTAGACCATAATGTTCTATATGCTTATAGATAATTTGTTTGAAAGGTTACACAATAGCAAAATTTAAGCTTTCATTTGATTTTCTTGAACTGGTTCTCATTTTCAATTGTAAGTGGACTTATACTTCAAGTTAACTATTTGATGGTTTAAATTAACCAGGTAGGTACATTAAATGATCAATTAATATTTTTTCTACACGTTTTAAATTGAAAGTACAAAAGTAAATTAGTAGGTGAAAATACTTGAAATTTCGTTATAACAGTATTTTTAAAAAATCATGCTAGAAACCCCTTGTTTTTTGTCTTCTTTACAACTTTTGCTTTCAATCATTCGTTTATTCAATATTTATCAAGTTCATTTTTTTCCACAATCAATATACACCAATTACAAACAAGACGTTTTTATTGCACTATTAGAGGAATACCCAGGACACCGGGTGGGGGTCTGAACTTACTACGGGAGTCTTACAGACATGTCGCAAAGCAAGAAAACTGCTCGGACACAGAGATAGGTTTTCATTTCTCTCATAAGATTTTACCAACTCTGTGCCGATATTGCATACACTTTGAATTCTACTGACTGCAGGTGGGACTTACACGAAACATAGGGCAAGGTTCCTCCAACAATTTGAGTTTTTTAAACAGAGATACTACACACTACAGAATTCGTGAACGTTACAACCCATTTATAATGGTAATCTTACACATTTTTTTTTCCAGTGCATGACATTTCTAATTGCATGAACATTTATCCCTCCTCAAGGACGGATACAAGGGAGGGGTGATCGCCCCTTCTTTGAGCGAGATACAGAACCTTCTTCAGGTATATATTTTCAATATTTAAGTTCCAAAAACAGCAAAAATACATAATCTTCGTTGGTGTTGGGAGTTTTTAAGCTTTAAAATAAACGTTAGTCACTCCACATCTCCCACCTAAACCCAGAAGGTCTTGCAACCGTTCGGGGGAGAAGTACAGGAGTCTCTGTCTCTCTCACTTGCAGCGCTGTCATACCGGAAGTGACACATGTGCCGTCTACCAGTCAATCTACGATCTGCCATTATCATTTCGGGCTTTGGCCGAGGATTCCCGGTCAGTTCGCGAAACGGCCAGCCACAGTAGAAAATACAATAATAATTCGTGAAATACACCGCCAGCTCAGTCATTTCCAGCCGAGGACTGCAGTTTCGTGCTCATTAGCACTCATCAGCCCGGCATAGGAAAGTGACTGAGCTGGAGATGGAAAACCTCTTAAGGAAGCCAAGAGTGCCAAACAAACTGGTAGCTAATATAGAATTAGCACTGACCAGACGAGTGACCGAAGCAATGGTTCGGTTCAACCATTGCTGGAAATGACTGAGCTGGCGGTGTATTTCACGTATTTCTGCCCTAGTCCTGGCTTAGGGCGGTAACTTACTGAATACAATAGTAATTGCAATTATTTCGGGCTTTGGCCAAACCTCTTGGCCAATACGCGAAATGGCCGAACTTCGGGCTTTGGCCGTAATATATATATATATATATATATATATATATATATATATATATATATATATATATATATATATATATATATATATCAACGGAAATTCAGATCAGAATTTTTATAAAGTTAATAAGTCATTAAAATGATAGTTTTAGCCCTTGGGGGTTCGAAATTACGACCTCCGCATTATTAACAAGACGCTTTAACCGACCGAGTCAGTGGTAATACCTTTGAGAAAAAATATGCAGGGTGTCCTGATATTGACCTGACTGTTTTCAAAAATTTATAACAATAAAACGGTAAATGATAAAAAAATATTTCCTGCAGAAAATTCCTATGGCGGTCTGTAATTTTTTCTTCTCAGAGCTTCAAATTTTAGTTAAAATTTTTTCCAACAGTTGACGCTGCATATAAAAAGCCTTTCAATCAGAGAAAGATAGAGAATATCAAATTTTTTTGAAAAAAATTGTTAATGAACACAAATACGTAACAATATTTCAAAATGTATACAGTCAGTTACAATCACTTATTTATATCAAAGAAAAAAATCTGAATTTCAATTCTTTCTTTTAGATTTACGGACTTACTATTTAAAGCGCTATTTGTTGAAAAATTTTTGAACTAAAATTTGGAATTCATGGGGAAGCAATTTACGGCCTACTGCCTGAATTTTCTGCAAGATTTTGTTTTTTTATCATTAACCGTTTTGCTGTTATAAATTTTTGAAAAAAGTCAGTATTTCAGTACACCATGTATGTGAAGTACGTGCGTGAGTGAATAAAAAATCTCTCTACTCTAATTACAGCGAAAGTAACGAAAGTAAAAGTAAGAGATAAATAAAAATTAGATGCTTTTAAATTCCTTTTTGACGTTTTGTTACAAAATACAAGTGAAATGCGTTTTCAATACATATCATAAAACAAATACTAAAATCAGAGACATCATTATGAATTTAGTTTAAAAAATGTCGTCTTATAATAATGTCAAGTTTTTTTGAGATTCAAATCTATTAGAGTTTTTAAAAGTTTATTGAAAACATTCCTTTATTTTATCGAGCCATTTACGAAAAGTCTAATGTTTCCTTTAAAATTTCAACATTCGTTTCTCGTTCGATACTACTTTAAAGAAATATGGGCGAATAAGAATTGACTTTTACATTTGTTGTGACAAGTAAAGATTATGTGGCAACATTACGTCTTTCTCAAAAATATTTATAGCAGGAAAAGCAACTTTTGAAAAGTTTTTACTTATGTATAGTTGGAATGATGCCAATAGTTTTATTTTTGTATATTTCATTTCCGCTGTTTCACTAATACATTTGTCTTTTGCTTTATGATTTGGGAAATGCATCGCTGCTAAAAATATTTGTTGAAACTAAAAGTGACTCATGAATTTTTAAAACCCTTACCAAATTGTTTTTCGGCTGCTTTAAAATATATGTTGAAATCTAGCTTTTTGTTTTGTTGAAACTTAGTCGCATTGTTAAGAATTTTTAATATGACTAAAAGTAAGACATGTATACTTAATTATGTATTTTTTTATAAACCTGGTGTAGTTTTATAAAATAAAATGTGCATACGTATTGTGCTGTACTTGTTTGTAAATTTGGGGCGTTTATTTGCATTAACTGCTTCTTGTTTTCACCTAATGCGATAGACAAAACAAAATAATAGTTCAAATAAAAGTAGGTAAAGTGTATTAGGAAATTAAAATTTTACTTATAACACCCGTTTAACGCATAATTCGTAAACAATTGAATAGACATTAATGTATGGAGTTTTAAATGCATGACGCACATACTTTCAGTTTTTAATTAAAAAAATATTAATAAAAAAGATAAACAGGCAACAGTTGCAAAGTAAGTAACGCATTTGAAACTTCTTGAGTACAAATTAATCTTGTTTTACGAACGATATAAATCAGATTTCTGGATAAATATGTTTGTGTAATAATATACTGTACTGCTGTGGAAAGGAAAAGCGTAATTTCTGCAGAAATGAGTCTCTTTTTTTAATATTTGAAGAAACGCGTTTTGGAATCAATATAACAATACGGGGATGTTGGAATTAAGTTTTTTTATTGCTTTATGTTCAGTGCAAACCAAATTCCCAAGTGAAAAGTGCTAAAGATGACAAAAATGCAAAGAAAAAAAAAAAGAAATTGAAATTTACAGATACTGCACATTACCTTCCTATAGCAATCTATCTTCGATTAACCTTAGATGGGAAAAATCGAACTGTGACTCCAACTTCCCGTCTTAAGACAGTTCATAGCATTCTTTTCGTAAAAGCTTTTATAATGACACATACTGTCAGGCCACGGGTTGTATGTAGGAAATGCAATACCAGACCGAAAATTCAATACCGGTCTTAGGTATTTTTAAAACGTGATACTGGAATACAGGTATTAATACCGGTATTTGAGAATTCTCAAAAAAAGAAAACATATTGTTTCCTTGCCACATTTCATAATTTTGTGCAAAAATTGTATTATTTATGAAAACGTATTCTGATCAAATGTAAAGTGAAGAAACAAATGTCATAATAAAAAGTCAAAGAAAAAAAATCTTTCCAGGAAAGGATACTTTTCCAATATAACTACAAAATTTCTTTTGAGCAGAAGAGGTTTGTGTTTACTTTTTATTTGCCTTTTGGTTTGAAATTTACGATAAGTTTGACTAAATTAGATCTTGTGAGTTTTTCTTATTCGTTTTCATTTTATTTTCTAAACTCTTTACAGTCATAATTATGTAAGTATCCTCATATATATAACAGCCAATGACCGAGTAAGGCTCCTGACGTCATCAACAATGAAACTTTCCCCGCGGCATGATAATTTGGTTATATGTTTTGGTAATGTTTAAAATGCCGAGAAAGCCTTTCTTGTGGCAACACTGAACTGGATCCGGTCACTTAACTGATTTATTGGTAAGATTGTTATTTTAGGAGGATGAAAAACAAAAAAGTGGTCCCCAATGAACTCTATCAAATGGAGTTTATTGTTAATCTACTAGAGTTAAAGGTGAATCTACAGGAGTTTTGGGTTGATCCACCGGAGTTAGGGATAACATTTAAACTATCAAAATATAACCAAGCAGGCAATTGCTTCGTTCAAATGTGGAAGCAATTTTCACCCATCATAACTTGACTGGCCATTTTCTTGTCTGAAAATATGTTTCAATTTATTTTGCTTTACCTCTATGAAAGTTTTCAAGGCACTATATGCCTTCTCACTACACTGCTTGACAATTGCTAAGAAACAATTACGTTTTTGGGAATAATTAAGAATACATAATGATTAAAGAAACAGAACGAAGTATATAGTTAGTAGGGATGATGTGCCTATATTATAAGTACAAAATAATACAGATGTTACTGCAAAAATGAAGTAAAAACTTTAAAAAAAAAAAAAATCCTACGTAGATGATTTTCAAACAACCGCAAAAAAAAAATTTATCTAAGTCAGAATGAAGTAGATATGGGTACCTTAATATGATGCATGATTACCAGGAACACTAATGCACATCTTACATCTGTTTCCCATACTCCCCACTAATTATTGGGGAGTGCTTGGGGGATGTTTTTCCACTCCTCTCTCGAGGCGGATTTGAGTTCTTGTACTGGTCTGGGAGTTACGGTTCTTCACACAACACGTCTGCCAAAATCCTCCCAGGCAAGTTCAATTGAATTGAAGTTGGGGAAGTAAGCAGGCCATTGCATACGCAGAATGTTTTCACTTTAAGAGCCTATTTAAATAAGGCCCTATTATTCTCTACATACTTCCAAAAGAAAAAAAAGGGGGGGGGGATAAGGGCCCATACTTGGAGAAAATTGCTAAATTTAAGTCAAAAAACCGCAATTTTGGTTAACTTATTAGAAAGGGCGCGTTGGGTTTGCTCCCGATTTTTTTTTTCAAAATTTGTCCCTTTTAGTGTTTTTTTATTGACGTTAGGGGATCTGTCAGCAACGAAAGGAAATTTTACGAAATTTTAAAATGCAGCTTAAGCTACTTAGAAGAAGTGAAGGAAATCGGGAATGGTCGGATACTCAATGCGAAAATTTTAAGCTCTGAAACATGTAATTTTAGGTTATCTTTGGCAACGCAATTGCATGCTTATTGCAGTTGTAGGAGCTAGGGGAGAGAGGGGCGCTGAGGTCTCTTACTGAAATGTTTTTTAAATTCAAATCCATTTTAAGGGTATCTTTGGTGGTTTGGTTAAAAGGAGAAGGTTCGGGTTCTTTCTTTGGAAATTTTTCGGCACCGAAGTCTCAAAAACGCAATTCTAGGCTTGTCTTTGGTGACGTTGAGAGGTTCCCTAATGGCTTAAAAAATGTTGTGAAGCCAAGCGGTTCTCTCCTGAAAAATTTCCATAATTGACGTCGACTTTTTTCTTTGTTTTATAATGTTAAAAGGACGAGGGGACAGAGGGTGGTTTCCCTCTAAAAATCATTTTTCAAGCTGAAGTTCATTTTAGACTATCTGTCAGAAGGAAGGGGTAGCGAGCTCTGCTACTCACGCAAATTTCTAAGAAAGAAAATTTTGGGCTTTCTTTGGGGACGTAAGGAAAAGGGGTGAAGAGTTCGTCCCTCTGAAATTTTTCAAAATTGAAGATTTAAAAAACGCAGTTTCAATCTTTGGAGACGTTAGAAGAGAGCAGCAGGGCGCTAAGATATCTGCCTCGGAAAAATTCCAAAATTGAAGCCCTAAACACTTATTTTAGGTTACATTTGATCACTTTAGGAGATCAAGGACAGTCAGGGTTCAAATGCTGTTTTCACAAATTGATATTGAAATATCGAAGCATTAAAAACGTAATTTTAAGCTAGATGTTGAGACTTTAGAAGAGAGGGTGAGAGTTTTCTCCAAGAAAGTTTTCAGAATTAAAGTCCTAAATATATACTTTTTGGCTGTGTTTGCTACGTTAGAGGAAACGGTAGGGTTAGAGGCTCTGCCCAGAAATTTTCCAACATTGAAGTCTGAAAACGTATCTCTAAACTACTTTGGTGATATCAGGAAAAGGGATAAGATATTAAAGCGCTCTCCCGCCTAAAAATTTTTTTCGCATTGTTCGACTACAGATTGGAGGTGGGAGAGGTTCCCAACTGGAATTATTTGAAACTGAATACTTTAAAACGCATTTTAGACTATGTTTGGATACAAGTTGGGGGTCCAACCCAAATGTTGAAAAATGAAATTCGCTTACCTTCCATAAGGAATCGATTAACATGTGATTTAAAATTGTCGGATAGATTATTCTCAAAAGCGAGAAAACGGAAATCCCTTATACTTCGTTTGAGGAAAAGAACTCTTGTAAAGAGTGGGAAATCAAAGCAAACTCTGAAACATATAAAGTGTGATGAGCAATAAATTGTTTCGTGTAACATTTTACAACTCCCCCGCTTTTTCTTATTCTTGTCACCATTTTCCTGAAGTAAAAAAAGGAGAAATTTTTGTTTCACGAGCAGGTTTTCACAAAACTCTAAACTTTAAATCCTGTATTACCTTTTTCTTATAACAAAAGTTGGAAAAGTTCATTGTTTCCGTCTTCCTGAAGTTAACCTCTACAGTCTAAATAACAGATTGTTAAAAAAATACTATGCACTTTTCATAATCACTCAAAAAGACAAAATAACTTTTCTCGGTCAGAATGGAATATTTAAGTATTACTTTAGTTTCCAATTATTCCAATAAAATGACACTGCAAACGAAGAAAACAGCGGTTCAAGTCAGGTAGAGAATTTCTTATTATTGCAGAGCTTTCAATCATAAATTTAAGTGTTAAAACACGCATATTTTTCCGGGAAAGTTTGGTTTGAAATGACTTGAGCCGGACTTTTCTTCGGTTGTGGTGTCACTTTCTTGGAATAATTGAAAATTACAGGAATACTTAAATTGTCCATTATGCCCCAGAAAAGTTATTTTGTCCTTTTGAGTGCTTTAAGAAGAGATTTTCTTGCCTGCAGTAATATATTAAAACCATAATTTTCTTATTTTGAAAACACATTTAATTTCTCACATAAAAAGGGCCAATTTGCCGCCCCTAGAAAAGTGTCGCCCTGGGCGGACCGCCCCCTCCGCCGCACCCCTTAGTTACGCCACTGTACCGATCACGTTCGCAAACACATTTTTGTGCATGACATGTTCCACGCTCTCTTCACTGTAGTTGGTGACTAGAATCACTTGTCACACTGAAACGAGATTCGTCAGAGAACATCACTCTAGACCAATTTTGACGATCTCAACCAACATGTTCCTTACACCACCGTAATCTCTCTCGACGATGGCGTGGTTGAACTTGAATGCAACGTACGGGCTTCCGTGCATGCAAACCAACATTATTTACTCGCCGTGAGATGGTTCTTGCAGAAACATGCGTACCGGTAGCGATTGTAAGATTTGCAGCTATCTGTGTCCAGGAGTAAAATTTCTGTTCCTTTTTACCACGAGGGCTTCATAGCAATCCTCTAAAGGTGTGGTGTTCCTACCACGACCCACGGCATGCAAAATATTTCCACCTTCAGCGGCCTTCTTTAATCCGGAGATGGCACTTTTTGATACACCCATTACAGCAACCACAGTGGTGACACTTTGACCTGCTTCCAGTCGTCCAACCGCTCGTCCATGATCGTAGGTACTCAAATGATGTCTTGCTGACATTTTACTCTTAAATATTTCAAGAACCAAACAGAATTACAGAGAAAAACATTTTTTAACATCCGCACTATTTTTGTTAAAAACGAAACAGCGTGAATTTTCGTACGAATCTTGAGCGTGTATGCACTGTCCTTTATACAGATAACGAGTCTTGATCTACCACGCCATCTGAACTTGAATTTGTTTCCATTGGCCAGCTGGTTGAGGTACAAATTTTAATAAATCACTTGTTCCTTAGCAATTGTCAAGCAGTGATCTTGCCCAATATAAAACCAAATAGCGAGACAGGAGAACAAATTACCATTTGTTATGCTTAAAAGATTTTTTTAAATCAAAATTTAGTACAGTTTGAGACAAATAGTTAAAAAAAGAAATTATGAAGTATCTCTTCATTTGATGAATGGAATAAATTTTTCATAGGATAAATGAATTCAAAATCACAGTCAAATTTAACTTTCACAAAATTGAAAGTAAGTGTTCAAGGAATTGGAAACAATAGAGACAAAGCACACGAAAATGCGATTCATATCACCCATCTAGTAATTAAAACATCATTTTGCAATCTTTCCGCTACTTTTATTTAATGATATTCTACTATTTCATGCTTTTGAGGCTAAATTTTTGCATCAATACATTGATTTTAGTTTTGTGCCATGGGAAAAGAAATGTACTTTTTAAATACAAGTAGATATTTGAAAAGTTTAATTGAAAATTCTTTCATTGAAATTATTTATTATTTTCAGCTAATACCGAAATTTCTGGTATTTTCCTCCGCAAATACCGATATCACGAAATTGCAAAATTGCCGGTATTCGGTATTCCGATATACCGGTATTGCAATCCCTAATTATAAGGAAAGGCAAACATCCAGTTTACAGGCGGAAATGGACGCATCCATTAGATTTTAGAGATGCCAGCATTTGCAGGTATATGTTAGCTTTTAAATTAAGCAGAGTTTCATTCAAGTAAGTGGAACACGCGCCTCAAATTTTTACTTTTCCTTCTCATTCAGATATGCTTGTCTTAGCTGGACATTTGCCAATTCCATATAATCTGTAGTTGGTTTGTAGTCTTTAACATAGTTTGCTAAGGGTATGCCAATTAATCTAACCATCAAACACATAACCAGAGGAAAAATATTTTTATTCCTTTATTTTATACATAGTATATTGAAATCTCAAGCACATTAGTAACGAATAAAAGCACTTGAATGGGAGAAAGGCTTTTGACTTTAAGTCAAACATTTGAACTTTTTTCTCCTTATTAGCTTTCTCCTTAGCCTCTTCTCTCTCTTTATTAGCCTCTCCTTAGAAGCTTTGATCTTTGACCGGATAAATATTTGGTGGGAAAAGTCTCTCGTTCAAATTGAGTAAAAAAGATGCTGTAGAACAGTTAGGTCACTTTTTTATTAATGGTTTCAAAATAGATGTTAGTGACTGGAATCGAGCAAAGAGTTAAAAAAATTAGCTAAAAAACCTTCTTAGCTTCCGCTGTATTTAAGTTAGAGAGTTAAAACAAAAACCATTTGACTCAGAAAAATGTGTTCTTAAAAATGGTGGAATAGTATTAATAAGGGTAAGTAAAAAAAAAACTTAAATGTTCAGTGAAATCGACCATGTATTTCTCGAGTTTAGCGTGTTCAAATAAACAGTCAAACAGTGGGAGATTTTCCGCACGTTTGAAAATACATGGAACGACACTGAACATGTAGATTTCAACCTTCTGTTAAGTCCGTACTGCTTGGTTCGTGGTTTTAAATTTAAAAACAGCAATATCAGTGAAAGACAATTTTTTTTACTCGAACATGCGGAACGTTAACTTTTACTAAGTTTATACCTAATATATATTCATTCTGAATTACTAAATGCATTTCGAAGAGTATAGAAAACTCGGGAAGCAAAAAAGAAAAATGTATTTCTGCGTCTGAGGATGTTGTTAAAATTTTAATGAAGCTGCAGCAGAGAACGAAATAAAACTTCATTCAACCTTGCCAGGCAAGTGCGTCTATTATTTTTTTTTAAATATTTACAAGTCCCCCAACTAAACTATTACGTATACACCTAAATTAAACATATCTCAACTAAATAGGAAACTAAATTGTGTAAGCAAGTTTAATAAACTTTCACCCTTACTACGATAAGTTTTAAAGTCAAAAAAAGTTTTCCTTTAAAATTTTTTAAAAATTCCATTAAGTCGATTTATTTTTTTTTAAATAAAATGAGTTTTATAACATTACATTTATGTTTTACATAACATTAATATGAGGATTACAAAACCAGCTGTTTAAAAAAATACGAGTAAAATGCAAAAAGTACGTTCAAATATGGGGACTGTTCTCAGAAACAAAATAGCTTCTAAGATTTACGAGTTTACTGACGTTGAATAATAAATTGTTTGTTTTGACCCTTTTGATTAAATATTTCGGTTTTTCTCCACTAATATATTTTTTAAAGAATGTCAGGAGAAGTATTATGACCAATATAAATGGTTTGGAAAGGCTTATCTCAATACTGTTAGCAGTATTTGCATTTCTTCTACAAAATTAATGATGTTTTCAATGATTTTGTCACTCGGCCAAAACTAAATCTTATGTATTTTGTGTTCGAAGTCGTCAAATACAATTTTATTAACATGCTCTATTTTATTGGCAATTTATTCAAAAGAATCAGAACTTTCTTTTTACTGTTTAATTGTGAGTTTTTTTGTTCCATAAACATTTAATGTTCTTGTTTCATCCTCTTTTCTTTCTTGTAAGGCTTAATCAGACTTCGTTATGTTTTTAAAGTGAATTTCGTTTGAGAGCACAGCCAGTTAAAATTACTTTAGAGCAACTTCTTATAGCAAAAAAAAAAAAAAAAGTTGCGTCTTTGGATCCGAGGTACCGTCGCAACGAAATCGTATATTGTACGATTGTATAATACTGTAAACAATAACAGTTTATATAGGATCAAATGAATGGTTTACAATCTACGTGGTCAAAGATTTTAAAGGAACATTATATAGTTGGGTAAATAAAAAGTAACCAAAGTAATAGTGCTAGAAAGCTGGGTACAATTGTCAGAGGCCAAGCAAAGTAAAGCGAATCGTCCTAAATAATCACTTTAAGACTAACTCTGACATATATTTTCGCGAAATTATATCAAATTCAACATTTGATTTTAAAAAAAAATAAAGGAAAAGGGAAGCAAATGAATGTAAGTGGACATTTTCAGGTTTTGATTAAAACGCGTTGTTAGGCTTTCATTGATTTTTATTCTAAATCACGCTCTAACCCTACCAGGGATACTAGTACTATCTCTTGCACCAAGACAAGAAGAGGTTCATCCACCATTTGTACTGGTTGCCTCCAATTTTTAGTTTTGTGAAGTTACATTCCTTTGCTTCTCACTGACTCAAATAAAAAATGATTCAATATACTTAGAATATGTTTTTCTCAATATTTTTGATCATACTTTTGAAACAAGACATAAAATATTAGTTTACTTTTACAAATGCGGACGAGAAGGGAAACATGAAAATCACTACAGATACATAGCAGTATTTCAATACGCTCTCGGAGAAAAGAAGTTGCCTCAATTAGCTTTTTATTTATGTCCAAAATATTTCGGTATATGGCTCTCAACTATTATTTGCGCAAGCTTTATGCATGGCAAATGTATATGGAAGATACATCAAGAAGTTTAGAAAGGATTAATTGCCTTTTTTTTCACTGTGTTAATTTTCATACATAAAAAAAACACTACTTATAAGAAGCTTTATAAGCAAAGTAAAGATTAACTAAGCTCTCCAATCATGATCTGCATTGAAAAAAAGAGCAGAGCATGATTTTTTTAATTAATAATTTAGGGAAACACTATATATATTTTTTTCTTCAATATTCATTGCACCTTTATGAAACTTGATACCATCATTGAACATGACATAAATGACACATTTTGGCTGCTTATTTGTTTTAAAAAAAATTCGATACTTTTTTAATTAATTAATTATTTTTTTGCTATATTTTTAGCAAACAACTACCATTTTCTTACCACTTCCAATGCCTTTATTTTTTAATACTATTAAACATTTTTTGTGTCTGTGTCTTTGTGAGATATCAGGGAGTGATATGACCCTCAAATTTGAAAATAATTAACTAAAATAGGTTTTACGGGTGAATGTTTGAAACTTTTCCCCCAAAAACGTGCCTTTTGCTCCGAAGTTAAATTGATCCTTTCAAAACCACATTTTGCACGTGTATTGACTTTTTGAAGTTCATGTAACAGTAATTTGTTCAATTATCACGTTTGCAAAGTTTCAAATCTTTAAATATAATGCTTTTTTCGCTAGAGCTGTTGGAGTAAATAAAAACTTGGTTATAAGAAAATAAAGAAAGAAAAAGTAAATTTCAGTTATAAGCAGAGCATTTGAGTTTAGTAATTTTCTTATAGTTTTCTCAATAACTCGGTGTTTTAAAAAACTATTGCAGATTTAGAAAGAAGAACAATAGGACTCTCTAAATTTCTAAAAATCTCAAAATCGATTTTTTTCAAAAATTAGGATATTCGCCTACCTTAAACTCAATAAATATGTAATTGAAGAGATGTGGAGGATTTACTGTAACAAACCTCCGGCGGAAGTTGTGGTCCTTATTAGGTTCTCTATAAGGCCATGACTGCCTGGATGTGAACCAACACAAGAAAGGTATCTTAACATCTAGTACCTATCTAATTTGCGGTTCTGGCAACAGAAATGCTGATCATTTCCTCTCCTGCTCTAAATTCAACAAAACTGATCAAAAACTAAAATTACTCGGAAAGCTTTATTGGTCTGCTTGATCTGTCATAAACTCCCTGAAATGATCCTTTGACTCTGTTTCATTTGTTAAATCCCCTACTTTTCAGATTTTTTCTTGATTTTAAATTGTTGCATGTTCAATTGTTTAATGTAGTTACTTTTTCTGTTCTTGGCTGCCTTTTATGTGGATTAATATCTTCCTGAATAAAGCCTTATGTAAAAAAAAAAAAAAAAAAGACTGACATTTTGCTTGAAAAAAGATATATAGGTGAAAAGAGGGCACATGTGAACATTTTTTTTTTTCAATTCCTTATTAAAAACATATATACGTATATATAAATTTCTCAACCAAAAGTGTCCCTATGATTGAAAGAACTTTTCTTTGCGTCATGGATTTTTGTGGGGTTTAAAAAAAAATATTTCTATACTTTATGGTATTTTTAAGAAGCGTCTTCAGCTGTTCACACGTACCCCCAAAAAGAGGGGCACATGTGGACAGGCTTGTGGCACATATGAACAAGAGTAAAAAATGCAGAACCATAACATTTTAAAGGAACATTCCTTAATACGAAACATATACTTAAATAACAAATACTTTGAAGGGTTTGTAGCCTATACTGCGTCAGTTTCAATTGTACAGTAATTGATCGTCTAAGAAAATATTTTTTTTCCCGAATATATAACTGCTCACTGTCAAATTCTAAAGCCACGTAGCGTATACTGATTACTGAAAAGACCAGAGAAAAATTAATATGACTGCAAAATACAAATAACTTTTATTCTATAAGGGTTATTTTATATATATTTTGCTTTTATGCTTCATACATTGTTTGATAATGAATTTTTAAATGATTTTGAACTTCTGTTTTTAATTAGATGAAAATATTGTCTTTTTATTTCCTGTAAGTATTATATAACCCTAAATTATTTACTTAATTAAAAATTAAATTAATTAATTAATTAATTTAGTAACAAACAAATAATAATAATAAACATAAATAAATACTTAATAATATTAATAACAATTAGGAATAAATTTACAAACTAATTATAGGAAAATAATAATTGTAAATATTTGCACATTTTTTAACACTTACAATATCATGCACTAATAATAATATTATGGAGAGCGGATACGAAAACTGTTCACTAGTGCCCCTAGATGTTGTGTTCACAAGTGCTTCATCGTCTACTTTAGAGCTAACTCGCAAAAATAAAGTATTTTTCATTTAATTAAAAAATTTAAAGATTGTCATAAATTTACTTGAATGTTCATTATAATGGTTCGTAATACTTAAGTTTAGCATTGCAGTTAGTTTTGAAAATGTTTACACGTGAAGAAATAAGTTTTTCAATACCTGCTAAAACAAAGAATTTGCAACCACAGACACATAAAATGGCTCATTGCTCTAAATGTTTATCCAAGAAATACAACTGATACTGTCCTTATTTGAGAATTTTTCCAGATTTTTTGCTTGAAATGATCTTATTAAAACACACCTTGTTTACATGTGCCCCGTGTTCACATGAGGCCCCCTTTTACCTATATATAAATATAAACAAAAAGTAATAACTTATGAAAGTAAAAAAAAAAAAAAAAAACAATAGCTCGTAAGTTACGCCGTGTCTGAGTATAATAGTATCGAAAATTGTTTTCTTAAAAGACTAAACTTTGTTTGCGTAAAAGTTGAATTTATTTAGAGTATTTTATTAAGTGTTCAAATCATCAACACATCTAAAAATATTATTACATTTGTCAATGTTCTCTTATTCATAACAACGTAGAGAAAGATTTGAAAATAATGTTCGGTTTTAATTTCCCTGTGTGGTAGAATGAGAAGTAATTGCGCTAATTCCCTGTATTGCAGAGCTAATGCCAATAATTTTCAGGAACGTTAGGAGGATTAAAATGTATATTACGATTAAATTAGATATGTGTTTGCGAGAACCCAGTGGGACACTGAGAAAAGCTATCTTTGAAATCATGTTACAAAATGTGAGTGATAGTATTAAAAATACTGATGTTATACGCTCAAAAGCTTTGATGATGATGTCAGTTATCTGGATTATTCTCAATAATTTTTATAGCGATTACATAAAATGTTGTCGATTATCGAACAGTTACAACCCTCCATATGGAAGGCACAAATAAATTTTACTAGCCAGTTTTATGCAGAGATAGCCTGTTTCTCCAGTATGATCGTGTAAGTGACGCATGATACTGGCAACAGTGCCATAGCTCAGGGTGGAAAGCTACATAGTACAAACCCATGACAGTTTTTTTTAAATAATAGATTAAAAAAAATGACAGCTTCATAGGAGTTACCGCTACATTTAAGGTTGTAGTTTGTTGGAGAAAAATATTATCAGAAAAACCATAGCTTATAGGAGAAAAATAAGGAGAATAGTTAGCAAGAGATATTGGGTTTAAAATATAGGGAGTTCATAGCCAATGGTTAAACTAGTGTTTTTTTTTTTTGGTTTGAATATAAATAAAAAGCAAACAAAGCGTTATCAAGAAACATATTTTGTATGTAAAAACCGGTGAAAAACTTTTTTTCCCTGAATGGATTGGGAGGCTTGGCTGCCTCCCAATCCATTCAGCGCGGTTGAAATTGAAATTAAATAAATTAAAAACTACGTGCAAAAAGATTCACAGTGCACATTAATTGCGAAAAATGCAAAAGAGGATTTTAAAATAATAAATTTTGCAATAGAGGAAAATGGGACACATGTGAACATGGTATTTTTTTACTAGGATAACGTCAAGCAAATAATCTCTTAAATAATTGCAGTGTCAGACCTACTTTTTAACCAAACTTTCAGAGCAAGGAGCCAGTTTATGTTCCTGTGGTGACAGCTTCTTTGTTTTAGCAGGTGCTGATATTCCTTTATGCTGATGTTCTTTTATTACTCACGTATTCGTGTAAAAGCATATTTTAAGATAACTAATGAGCTAAATTGAATTATTGAAAACCATTGTATGAACATTTACGTTAATTTATGCCAATGTTTAAATTTTGTAATTAAACTAAAAATTCTTTCTTTTTGAAAATTAGTTCTAAGGTAGATGACGGGGCACTTGTGAACATAATATGTAGGGTTGTAGGGGCAGATGTAAACAGTTTTCATGTCCTCTCAGCCATATAAATATTAGTGTACGCTTATTATAAGTGTTAAAAGACGTGTAAAAATTAAAATTTTTATCTTTGCTGCAATCAATGTGTTATATTATTACTTTAATAGTTTTTTTTTAGTTCTTTAATTATTCATTTAAATTTTAAAAGAAAAAAAATGTCTTTCTTTTCTTTGGGAGATCACGTCATCAAGTGCAAACGAAGGAGTCTTCTCTGCTCTCAACATTATCAAAATTACTGAATTTCTTAATTGAGAGCAGAGTGGTTGATAATTACCGGTTTTCTGTTTTTTTTTTTTTTTTGATAAAAGTAACTTAGAAGCGAAATTACTCACGCACTGGCAGCCATATCTTTCGAAAACCTATCACATAAAAAAAGTTATCAACCAACTTCGAAAATTTTGAAAGCACGTTGCAAAGTAATGTGAAGACAGATTACTTAATGTGGCCTCGTCTCCATCTCTTTTCTGAAAACATCTAAACACCTTCAAATCATAAAGAATTAAGTCGCTGTAACTTTCGCGCTAAGCCATATAACGATGCAACCTTTAATAAAGTTAAATAAAAAAATAATAGTGACGGGAAGAGGTGGCGAAAAACCTGAGGTTCTTATTTTGAAACCAAAAATTTATTTTTTGTTTAACTTAATGTACGATTTGTCAAAAGTTCGAGAAAGATTTATAATTTATTAAAGGTTAAAATTCGTAGAAAGATATGTGTTTGAATTAAAAAATAAAAAGATTTAATACACATTCAATGCAGTTTATAAAATTATCAACCTTGGCAACGACCACATTTTTTGATGTTTTCATTTGACTGAGTGTTTTTTATGACAACTTCTGGAAATAATGCTGCCTTCTCCTACACTTCTTGATATATCCAGCTATTGGATACCGTTTTGTAAATTTTAACCGTACATTCAATGTTTGGGTAAATGACTTTCGCTACATAGAGTCGGTACGACTTTTCTCCCCAATACGTTAATAAGCAAGTCTAAGGAATCTAAAAAACTAAGATTTTTTTTTACATACATGTGATTGAACTAACTGAAGCAAAAAAAAAAAGAAGAAGAAGAAAAGACACTGCGCTTGTTTTACTTATATAGAGAAGAATAAGAGATTTAAAATATTTCACTGTTTTAGATAATGAATGTTACAATCAGCAGCAAGACGCAGTTCATCTGAACGATATAGGTGCTCTTATACCCGGCAATTAAACGGTTGTTTCTACTTGGTGTAATAATTTGTCTGGTAATTGCCAAACATTAAATATTTTCATTCGCAATTAGAGTAATTTTTCACGGATTAATGGTCAGGTCATTAAGGGTTGAGTTAGTAACATTACTTTACTGACATTTAATGACCATACTGATTAACAAAATTTCAAATATATGATTAAGAGTGCATTGAAAATTTTAAAATTTCATACGCATGAAATCTACCAAAAACACTGAACAAGCAGGATTATGTGGTTAAAATGGCTGTCAAACACTCTTATAAGAGTTCAAAGTACATTAACCTATTGCCGCGTGAAAAGTTGCAGCTTAAATGTATGACGTGATGTAGTTGGGGGAAAAAATGTGGAAACTAACCTTCGGATTTGGAAAGAGGGGGGGGGGACTCACCCAAACAAAAAGTCGTTCGAAATTAATTTACACTGCATTACTACATGAATTTTAAATCTATAAACCAAATATTTCGGGGGCGGCGTTCCCTCGTGTTACACCTCAAGTGAGCACTAAATGCTTGCATGTTGTGAATATTTTTAAAGGACTTGTACCTTTAACGAGAAAAAAAAAGCGCAACAAATAACTGATGGCAAAAGCATTTAAAACTTTAGCAATTTGTTCTTTCTTTGAATTGTAGTCTGCTTAGGCGCTTACTTTTAAGATTTGGATTGTGTCATGTTTATTAACAGTAATTTATGAGTTTGCACTTTTCTGCTAGAAATCTTTAAATAAACATTGTATTTCCCTATCACCTACAAATTATTTAGTATGTACTTTTGCATTATTAAGAAAGGTAGGAATACAAAGAAAAGGGCACCCATTGATATCTTTACTTCTATTGAAAATGGCCAAGAAAATTAGTCTAACTTTTTGCAGGACATATATTAATTCATTAATTAGTTCAATATTATCAAGCATGTCATGCCTTCACCCACTACCTAATTTCTTTTTCCAACATTTACAAGAAATTTTGTGAAATCTCTCACTCTATTACACGCAGCGACACTATTTTAGATTGCATATACGCTTTCCGCGGTGCTTTTCTTTCGTGTTCTTTGTTAGATGCATCGTCTTTAGTTTTTTTATAATACATTTGCAAGAGTTCTATATAATAAACAAGTATTTAGGAAATTATTGCCCTATTATTTTCTAAATTATTTCAAAGAAAAACATTAAACAAGTCGTGTGAGTGATCGCCAAACACACAAACACACACACACACACATACACACAAAGGCGATTCTAACCCTGTAATGTCCACCGTGAATCGGGTGCCATTTTAAATTTCATCATTGTGTTTCTTTATAGGAAGGTTATTGCTTTGTTGACCAGCGTGACTTGAGTGATGCAATGCATTAAATTTAGTTTGTTTTTTAAGTCTTTTTTTTCTTGTAAAAAGACGATTTTAACCCTCTATTGTTCAGCGTGACTCTGAGGTCGCATAAAATTTAATCATTATGTTTCTCGATAGGAAGGTTATTTCTTTGCTGACCAGTGTTACTTGAATGATACATTATAGCTGCTTTATATTTAGTTATTTATTTATTTATTTATTTATTCATTTTTTTTTTGTAAAAAGACGATTTCTGAACACTATATTGTCGACCGTGACTCTGAGGTTGCATCAAGTTTCATCATAATATTGCCCAAGAGAAGCGTTATTTCTTTGTTGACTGGAGTGACTTGAGTGATGTAATACAGGTGCATTGAATTTGTTTGTTTAGGTTATTTTTTTGTTGAAAATGCAATTTTAACTCTCTATTGTCTAACGTGACTCGGAGGTTACATCAGAATGTCATCATTATACTTCCCTATATTTACGTTATTCATTTGTTTACCAGTGGGTCTTGAATGATGCAATATGGGTACTTTACACTTGGGTTGTTGGTACTGATCTAGGTTAATATCTCAGTCAGAGTTACAAATGAGTTTTGAATACTCTCTAATAAAATAACAACTAAATTCTTCCATAAATGTATGAAATAATTTTTTTTTTTTACATTCTGTGAAACGTTTTTCCTTACAAGAAATAAGAAATTTTTCATATTAGGGTTTACTTTCCCTGCTACTTTCGCAAAATCTTTTATAATTAACTAGATTTACAATATAAAGTTTTAAAACTATGAACTTTGGTTTTTCACCGAGTACAAAACTTAGTGCCTTATAAACCTTAAAACTTAGTACCTTAGTACTTAAGAGTCATTTTTTTTAAAGCTGGACAAAGTGAATGGGAGCCTGATAGTTGACACCTTCGATTTTCCAGAAATTTTCAGAATATGTTGCTAGTATTGTGATAAGACAAAGTGTAGCTTCTTTCTTCTCAAATTTGACTTGTTGGCAATTCAGTGGAGGTCAAAGTTTAAGGACGTGAGAAAAAAGAGCTTAATATATGATTCCTTTGCTTCAAAACCAATGAGTGTACCAAGCCAATTTTTTTTTGTGGATACTACTTGATACTAGGTACATGCCAGCCGAAATATTTTGGTCGCTCATTCATGGCTTTGAGGGCAAAGGTCAATTGAAAATGCTATTTTTTTTACTTTTTTTGCCTTGTTTGGGCCCGGATATCTGCTAAAGCCGTGAGTAACCCTCGGAAATAAGTATATACCTAACTACTCACCACAGTATAGTACTAAGAAAAACATGAAATATCATGGGTTACTCTTTGCTTTAGTAGTTAAACGGTCTCAAAGTCGATAATTTTTTAAAAATAGCCAAGTTTAGACGTCAATAACTCTGATCGCGACGCATCAACAACTTTGGGACACAGCTTTAGTTATAGTCCAAGTGGTCTATTTTAAGGTCCAGGTTAGAAACCCATGGCAATTAATAAACTTTTTTAGTTATACGGCCTCAAAGTTGAAAATTTGAGCTATAATTTCTTTTTTTTTTTTTTCAATTACTCTATGATTGGTGAGTTAGTAACTTAGAAAAACATCTGTAATTACATTCAAAGTGATATAGTTTTAGACTCAGGCCAGAAAACTTTGGGATCTAATCATCTTGCTTAATTAAACGGTCTCACAAAAATGATAATTTTAACATAAAGTGTCAAGTTTCAACTAAGCTAATCCACGAAAACAAGACTTTCAGACACAGCTGTAATTGTGCTCCAAGTGATATAGTTTTAGAATCTGCTTCATACCCATGACACTTTTAAAATTTCAAAAAAATATATTTTTAATTCGAACTTTTACTTGTTCAATATAGTTAATAGCACGTGTTGAGTTTTCTCCCTTTTCAAAATGTATTTCTGATTTTTTTTAAAAGTTTCGTACTTTATTTTATAGATGGCTTCATTAAATTATATGTAAAACCTATAAAACCGGATAGTAGTGGCTGATGTAGCCATTTTAAACAAACAACACTGAACCGAAGCTTTGAAAGGCGGAGCATTCAAAACAAAATCTATCAACAACCAGCTTTTTTTAAATTTTTAGCAGAGAGAATGTTGGCCAGATATTGTGTAAAGGTAAGGTACTGCTTTTTTTTAATGTTAAACAACTATTTTTTCATTTAAGTAGTTTACAAGTACTAGTGTTCAAATAGTTGTACTATTTTAATGAGACATAACACGTGGTTTAGTAACAAACTGTATATAGTTTAACAAAATATGTTCAATTGAAAGTAAGGTAGACAAAAATTGATTCAAGTTTCAAAAAATAATCAATATAATTTTTTTCTCGTTAGTCAAATAAAATATTTTCTGAAAATTGTGAGCAAAGAATCAAGGTAGAAAATGTTTGAGACCTATTTTCGTGTTGATTTACTTTTTTTCTTTTTTAACAGAAAAAAAAACCACTGTATTAGTGGACCGTTATTGTTCAGGTGTGATATTTTACTTTACCCCTAAGTTGCATATGAGAAGTACAAAAAATATGCTTAGTGCACCAAACAAGGCCATCCTAAGTTCGTGACCTCATTTATGATTGACTACTCCAACTTTTGCACATTCATTAGATAACATATTTCCATGGAAAAAATATAATTTTCAATTATGTTTTCCTACACTGTTCTAAAAAAGAAAGGCAAATTGGCTAAACTAGGAACATTGGTCTCCAACTCTGAAAAAAAAAAACCTCCGAAAAGAAACCATTCTCTGTTGCCAATAGGATAGCATATTAAAACACATTTGACACGTTCAATAAACTTGTAAAAAAAATCAAATTTCCTTCAGCGGAAAGGTGAAAGTACAATTGTCACATTTAAGACACTGATAAATTGGCATTTTATGATTTTTGGTCACTCAGCACAGTTCGTAGACATATGTTTAGCGTAGGCAAGACAGGATCATATCCTCCACCCCATCACCCGGTGTCCTAGTGAGGACACTGGGCTGATAAGGCTAACCATGACCTTAATGGGCAAAAATATGCTTTTCTAGGTTAAAAAATCAAAGGAAAAAGCAACGGTTCACAGCGGCATTTATGTTTTTTTAATTCTTCAACTACATAGATTGGACTTCAAGAAAAATAAAGAACTATTTTTAAATACTTATAAACGACAGTTAACCATAACGAAACAAAATTTAAAATCACGCTGTCTTGACGTCATCTAGATCAACTACATCACTTAGGGTATGATTACAACTGTTTCTCGAAGTTACTAACTCATCAGTCATAGAGTAATTGAAAAAAAAAACTTGAAATTATAGATCAAATTTTCAACTTTGAGACCGTGTAACTAAAAAAGTTTATTAGTTGCCATGGGTTTCTAACCTGGACCTTAAAATAGACCACTTCGACTATAACTACAGCTGTGTCCCAAAGTTGTTGATGCGTCGCGATCAGAGTTATTGACGTCTAAACTTGGCTATTTTTAAAAAATCATCGACTTTGAGACCGTTTAACTGCTAAAGCAAAGAGTAACCCATGCTATTTCATGTTTTTCTTAGTACTATACTGTGGTGAGTAGTTAGGTATATACTTATTTTCGAGGGTTACTCACGGCTTTAGCAGATATCCGGGCCCAAACAGGGCAAAAAAAGTTTAAAAAATAGCATTTTCAATTGACCTTTGCCCTCAAAGCCATGAATGAGAGACCAAAATATTTCGGCTAGCATGTACCTAGTATCAAGTAGTATCCACATAAAAAAAATTGGCTTGCTACACCCATTGGTTTTGAAGCAAAGCAATCATATATTAAGCTCTTTTTTCTCACGTTCTTAAACTTTGACCTCTACTCAAGGGCAAACAAATCTTTTTTTTAAAAAAATAAACTTCACTTTTTCTTATCATAGTACCACTAACACATCCTGAAATTTTTACGAAAATCGAAGACATCAACTATCAAAAGTGTCCAAGCTTAAAAAAAATGACTCTTAAAAACTTAGTACTTAGTACCTTAAAAACTTAGTACTTACCATTAAACCTTAGTACTCTTAGTATCTTATTTTCGAAGGAATAACATACATTATAAAAGCATTTTCATTTACTCACATAAACCTCCAACAAATTACTTTATGTGAAGTCTCCGTTCCGTTACCAATCTTTTCTCTATTATTTCGTGGATAAGCCGGAAAAAAAGCGCACAGTAGTGGAACGGAAGAATTGGAGGAAGGGGCACTACAGGATTTAAGTGCACTAGGTTTGCTGATGTAGCACAGGTGTATTGCAGCAGAAAAGAAATGCCTGATTGTCTAACAATCAATGTTGGGAAAGAAAGATCTTAACTGACAGGTAACGCTGATAAACAAGACAAAGGAGAGTTTTTGCTAATGAAAGTGTTCGTGGTTATTTTCCCCTAATTTCCCTTGGAAAATATTCGGCCGTTTTTGCTAGGTGACTAGGATGTCTTTAAAACAGTTAATGGTTGATAATAATAAATCACCACAAAGGTTTTAAATGGATTTTTTAATAAGATTAATTAAAATGTATATATTTATTGAATAACTAGAAAATCGTGACGGGAAAAAAACGGGTGAAAATTGCTTCTACATTTGAACGAAGCAATTGCCTGTTTTGGTGTTGTTGGTGATATTTTTATAATTAAATATTAACCCTATTTTCAGTGGATTAGCCCTAAAATCCAGCCAGATAGCGTAAACTGCTGACCATTTTTTCGTTTCTTCATCCTCCTAAAACTAGAGTGTTACCAGTAAAACAGTAGTTAAGTTACCGGATACAGTTCAACCTTGCCAAAATAAAGCATTCCCCAGAATGTTCAAATATCACCAAGCAATCGTATCAAATTATAAATACTGAATTTTTTGCACTTCAACAATACAATAATGTCGTCACGCATGCTAAGGCACGATTTTAATTATTGGTGACGTCAGAGTGTTCCTCGTTTTAGAGATTTTGGCTATTATATATATAGGATTGCTATAAACGAAATTTATCCTAGCTATAATCTGTACAGCACGTGTGATCACTCTATAAACTTTCCAACCTTAGAAAAATTTAGAAAAGTTTTCCTTTTTTTTTAACCTGCAATGACTTATCTGCTCATGGTTGGAACACATATTTTTGACAATTCATTATTAATTAAATTTATTAATGCGAAACTGCTATATATTGCACATCCAGAATTAAATATTCTTTTCAAAATGATTTAAAAAGAGATAAAAAATTTAAATTTATTGAAATAAACTGGTTGAAATTTAGAAACGTGTTTGAAACAAAATCCATAGTTTTAAAAAAATCAACCTTTTAATCTTTCAACTTAAACAGTGAAAAAATTTTCTTACAGCTCTTTAAAATGACTACCACGATTTGTTATTACATTTTCCCTTATTTTTTCCACCTTAGTCCAAACTTGTTGACGCAATATTTGGGTTTATAATTGAAAAATTTCCGCTGTCAGTAAAACTAAAGGTCGGTTGTTCAACAAGAAAAAACTTAAACCTTTACATGCATGTTAATTCAAAAAAATAAAATAAAATTATTTTTAAAAAATCGAACCCCAACAACGTTAATACCATTTCTTTTGCTTCTAATAAGGGAAACTAATCCATTTATTAATATAACTATGCAAGAAACTCCAAATGCGGGTGTCCAGCGTAAACTGGAAACTACCGTTCGAATTTTATTTTTAGAGCCTCAAAATTGAATGAAAAAGCTCTTTATACTCGAAATAATTATCGTATTATTTCGATTTTAGTTTCATTTTAAAGTCCTTAAAGAGTATTCCATTTAAAGATTTTCTTCCAAAACGTTCAAAGGCAGGAATTATCTAAGTTAACCAGGAGAAAGGTTATGAGCATTCTAAAGTATTGATGAAAACCAATTTTCAATTCGAAATTTATCGTCTTGGCGAGCTGCGCTAGTTAGCGTGACGAAGTATATCAGTAGACATTGCTAACTAAATATTTATTGCCATTTTGTTCTTAAATGTAAACAAATACATTTTTCTATTTCGCTTTGAGGCTTTTCCTGTAATATAGACATTTGAGATTTCCCCTTTCTAATTATTTGTCACGATTTATTATTTTTTAATGCTCAGTTTAAGATAATTAATGATTTTAATACATCATTAATGGATATTTTTTCTATTGACTTTAATCTAACCGAGAATTTTAGACTTGCCTTAAACAAATATATAAGAACGGTCGATGATGATGTTATTTTGAGATTTTGAGAGATGAGGTGATTAGAGGAACAAGATGATTTGAAGAATTGTCGTCGTTAGTCTAATGGGGACTTGTAAATATTAAACTTATTCAAAAGTTAGTGTTTTGAAGCTGTTGCTTAAACTTTTGTTAGGTTTTATAAATATAGTAATTTTATTTGATTTTTTTTCTCTCCTTCTGAAATGGTTTTCTTGGACTATTTTTCCCTTCATATAGATATTTTCAGTGGAATCGGTGTTGTGTAATTGAAAACTTTAACCCCTTTAAGATCAGGAGTTTTCAGAAAGTAGGGTCTTAATTACAATGGGAAATTTTAGAGAATGTTTACTTTTTTCTTACAGTATTAGGGGCAATTGTCTACGTTCTAATGGACATTTTTAGATTCTGATGTCCTTACTTTGTTTTGAATTTTTTGACGTTAACGTTTACGTTATTTAGGAATGTGTGTTATCCACCTGATGGGTATTTTTAAGGGCAGTTGTCCTCAATAAAGTAAGGATTTCCAAAAATTAATTTTCAGATTGCACTGGATATTTCTTGAGACCGCAGTCCTAATTGTAATGAGAGTTTATAGTGCCAGTTGGCACTGTTCTAGCACTGTGTCTATATTCTAATGACACTTTAATATATAATAAGCACTTTATTTGTTCAGAAGAAAATGATAGGGAAACTTTACGTCTCACGTGACCACAGTTTTTTATCTCAGCACAGACGGATGCAACAATCGAGATAGCTCACGTTGCTCCAGTCACAATCTCACGGGAACTGGGACTTTAGGGGAGTGTTAACTACATTTACGAAGTTTCCTTATTATAAGGGGAATTTTTAGGGATAAATGGCGAAACTTCAATGGGAATATTTTGAGAATTTTCTGTTATTATGACGAGGAATTGTGCAATATTTTTCTCTTTTCTCAAATTTAAATCTGGGCGGTCGTTCCAAGCTCGTCACCTTGCGAGATCGAGATTCTCGCTCACGTGATCGGTTGTGACGCATAAATGTTGCAAAGTCGCATTCTAATCTATTCGAACCTAGCCGCAAGATAAGTTCAAGTAAACTAGAATGCTACTTTTTGACATTTCTACGTCACAACCGATCACGTGAGCGAGAATCTCAATCTCGCAAGTGGACGAGCTTGGAATGAACGCCTCTGATCTTAGAACATGCACCACTTCACATAATTTTGCTTTTGAGGTAGTATCAAATATATTGTAACAAGAATTATTACTCGGTAAGTTGTGTAAGACATACATGTTTACACTTTACATCATTTTATTTATCCTTCTCTTGCAAGAAAAACATATATCTACACAAATATTTTTCACAACAAGAATGTCGTATCATCTCATCCCCTTGTTAACAAAATTTCGAAATTTAATTCATTAATAGGGACATTTTTGTACATATATACCTGTGTTTTTATGCGCGTTTGTATAGATGCATGTATTAAAAGCTTGGAGAAAAATGCACAACATTGTCAATCTTAAAAGAAAGATATCAGAATTAGATAAGAAAGTTGGATGTTAAGATAAGTTAATGGCATTGAATTAAGTGGTAATGGCCAATGTAATGTGAAAGATAGCAATTAATAAAAGTGAGCTTTGCCGACCATCTCAAGATTCCACACTTTCTATTGTTTTTATTTGTTTACCGTGTTATTGCATCATTGCTTACAAGGTACTCGTTAGGAACTGAGGTGAATAGATTAACTGTAGAGATGTACGAGATGTTGTCAGAACACTTTATAAAATAAAACTAATGTGAGTATGTAAAGGGAGTTGTTTTATGAATATATTTTAGCTCTGTGATTTTTTTTTTTTTTTTTTTTTTTTTTGCGTAGTTCTAGTCAAAGTAAATATATTTTTGTAAAGAAATGGCAATTTTATCAATTCTAGTACCCCGAATTGCGTAATGTAGTCCTTCTAAATAGTTCGTCTTACGAATTTACTTTTTTTTACAACAGTATTTGTGTTGATAGGGAAACATACGACTTAATTTTTATGTGACACTTTCATTTTACTAATTACGTTTTGCTAAACTTTTTCGTTTCATTTAGTCTTTTTCTTTCTTTTAATTTTAAAGTTTTCAAATAAAGGTAACTATTCGCTAAACACTGCTTTTCACGTTAAAGTAAACATGACTAATTTTGGAGTTTAATTCTTTGAGAGGTATTTTAAACTTTTTACTCGTATTTGTCAAATAGCAAAAAAACTCAGTTAAAAATTAGTAACGTAGTTTTGAAAAAAAAAAAAAAAAAAAAACTGATTTTGCTGTCCACACTTTTGTTGATCAAGTTCATAAAGTTGTGAGGCTGATGTGAGTTAACAAAAAGGACATGAACATATGAAGATATATTTAATTATGACGGAATATATAGATTTAGGTGTCCCTTATTTTTTAACTTCGTAAAAAATAAGCTTTTACCAATTCCAATTCCAATTTCCTTTCAATTTTGTTCCAATGGACAAAAAAATGATAAATGCAAAACATTATCTCAATCGGAATTTTAAAAAAAAAAAAGACTTATATTTGCATTTTTGATGGCCTTATTTCCTGTTACAAGTGTTATTTTACTCAAACTATCTTCTCCTGTGACCTAGTATACCATTCCGATTCCTGCTTAGGCCTCTTTTACGAAGCTTTTTCTCCAACACGACGTTTCATGCTGCTGCAATCATTTCTGAAACAATCTCACTAAATTTTCTCTGTTAGTTTTTCGTTGAGTTATTTTTGTAAGAACACCTAAATTTAAGAGTGATATTTTTAAATGAGTTAGAAACATAATTTAAGTTTTATGAACTTCGTTAGCATGCAGTGTTTTCCATAACATTGCATTTGCTTTTATTAATTGACTTGATATTTCCCTTTTGTATTATGGAAAATAATATTAATTTTTTTACGAAATAAATTTATAATTATTTTTGTATGATTAGGTAAACTTAATTTGTAACTATATTTTCATGAAATGTGCATAGCTTATTTACTTTCTAACCGAGTATATTTGCCTGTAAGCATTGCCTGTATCATTTTTTTTTATTTGAGAGTGATTTGTGCTATAACTTTATTTTCACAAAATGTGCATCTTTCACTTGTTTCCTAACCAAGTACAGCATTGTCTTTTATCAATAACTTTCACTGACGAGTGGTTTGTGCTGCTGGTTGCTTTTGCCAGACTTTTGTAACGGTCAACCTAGACTAGGTCTTAACTCCATGGTGTATAGAAACAGTTACAGAATTTTTTTTCTAGAACTCCAGAAAAAAATAAGGAGATGAAATCTTTTTGAGGGGTGATACCTGAAATTCAGGAAAATCTCTTCAACATTGTGCATGCAGCTGCTTCGAAAGAGATCAAAAATTAAGAGAATGGGAAATTCCTAGTTCTTCAGAGCAAAAAGGACTCCCGGGCTCCATGCTTAGTGCTGAAAATAATAGCAAAAAAGGAAGAGAGAAAATTTATGGGGAAGAAGGAAGTTAATCGAAAGAAAAGATCTTTTGAAGAAATGAAATTACAATTTGTTGCATAAAGAATTAATGGTTTAGTTTCAAGCAACCTAAGCAATGATGGATTTGACTACAGTGACAATTCTTCTGTCTTTTCTAAGCAAAAACCAGCAACTAACCCAACAGTGACATTAAAAGCACGGGAATTACGACTCGAACAGAAGCATGAGGTATATTGCAGTTTTTACTCCTCGTTTTTCTGAAGTATCACTGATTAACATGAAATTCACCCATTGTTCGCTGCTGCGGAAGCGTTTGGACATGATACTAAGGATCTAAACCGAACTTGCATTCAGTGCCTTCGAGAAATATTTAGAGAAGAAAGAGTTTTGACATGAAAAAGTTTTACAAAAAATTAACCTTCTACGATTGACAAAAATAAGTGTTACACTAGGATGGAAAATTGCTCCCAGGATTCACAAGAGTTGAGAGGATAAAAAGCTCGGAAATTATAATATTTTTTCAAGGAATGGATCAATTGTAGGGAGTTCCTGAAATATCAACATTATCAGGAGAAGTATAAGTCATGGCTGTTTAGCTAGCACTTGAAAAACAGGGCTTAACCGATGAAATTCGAGCAGTTTGGCCAGATACAACAGCAAGAAACATAGGTAACAAAGATCCTTTAACTTGGAAAGATGACTCAGGTTATATAAGTGAAATTGGAAAACCTGACAAAATAATTGTTGTGATTGATACTGGAGAAAGGGGTGCGAAATTCATTCAGAAACACAATAATAATTTCACAAAAGATGAAAGTGAAAAAAAAATTGTTTTTTTAGGGTAAGGTGGGGCATTTGTGACTGAAAAATCCATTGTTGATCTTTGATTACTTTTAACTGGAAAACTATTTACATCAAAGTATTAAAATAAAAACTGTCAGGTGATGTACTATATATTTATGTACATAATATGCTATTTGTTGATGCACTTTTAAATTATGGTTAAAAATGTGTTATTTTTTTAAAAAGGATCTAAAAAGCCACATTTGTCCCGACACTGAGGCATTAATGATTTTTTGAGGGGCATTTGTGATGACTGCCAATTATAGGTACTTATTTTAGTGCTTTATCATATAGGGTAATTGTGATGAAAAATTTACATTTTGAACTGCAAGTAGCTACATTCTTAATTTTAACATGACAATAAGTTCTTGAGAAATTAAATTTTATTATGACTCACATGTTAACACATTTTTCAAAATTAAAAATGATACATGAAAAAAGATGTTATAACCTATAATTTATAAAGGAACCAGTGCAAAAATGTCATTTTTGAATTTGTTAAGTTTTTTGTACATTAAAGAAATCATTGCATATGTTTTTGAGTCCAACGTGAATGGTCCAATTCCTATAATATTTAGTGGACCAGCAAATATTAATGGCTTATTAATTTCTGAGATATCGTCTCTTCTTGACTATTGGAAAATTTGGTTTTCAGCCTTGTGAAGAAACTTAAACATATATCCAGTTCCAGTTTTATTCTCTGATAAAACTCTCCCAGTATAATAACACTTTTCAAAATATACAGCATAATATTTCTCTAACTCGACATGATACTGAACTTTATACAATTGTTATTTGAGTCCATCTAAAGTTCATTTTTTTAAATCACCTAGTAAATTTAGTTCAGTTCCATGAATTTTGCCATCATCTTTATCAACAGAACTATTTTGACTCTTTATCTCAGGGTAAGTTTCAAGTTTCCTTATTTCTTCATATTCTTCTAGTTCATCAGTAATAAAGTCACTCACAGATATATCACCATCACTGTCCTTGTTCAACTCTCTGTTAAGTTCTTCTTCCTAATCTTCGTCTACTTCGTCACTATTAGAATCTACTTGATACACTTTAAGCTTTTTTTTCTGCTTACATAGATTTAGAGCTTTAAGTTCACGTTCTTCCTTTTTAATTTGTCTTGCAGCCTCTCTCTCTCTCTCTCTCTTTTCTTTTCTAATCTTTCATTTTCTTTCGCTTTATTTTTCTCTAGCCTCTCCAATTCTTTTGCTTTCTTTTTCTCCAGTTTTTCTTTCTGTAATGCTTTCTTTTTTTTCCTCTTCCGCTATTCGTTGTTCTAAATAAGATTTACTTGTTAATGTTGTTGAGAAATCTATTGGACGACGTTCAGTAGCTGTTAATAAAGGCTGTTGGGTAACAGTTTGAAGTAATATATCTTCAAATGAGCATCTTGTTTCACTTTGGCTAAGAGTCATAGTTGTAGACATTGGTAGTGATGCATTTTCACATGAAAGAATAGGCTGCACTGAATTAGTGAAAAGTGATTGCATTGCAATAGAAGATGTATCAGGATGCAGTTTAGGATGCTGATAAAGTAGTAGGTGACATTTCAGCAACAGTGCTGGGAGAATTAGGCAATTTTATATTCAGATCAACAGTTTGGATTATTGCTGAGCTGGCATCATCTGTTATGGAAATTGTACCAATACTTAGAGAGGTTGACAATCCATCTAATAGAGATGTTTGAGGGTGCAGAGATTGATTTGATTCTTGATTTAAAAATTGGTCTTGCTTCCATAGGTTTTGATATAAAATCCTATCACTAGGTTTACTGAAATTATTTACAGAAAATGCTAATGGATTGATTTGTCCTTGTTTCAAGAGAGTTATCGAAGATACCAACAGTCATAAATCCATTTTTAATGACCGAAGCTTCAATTGAATTCCACGATTTTCATTAAAGCCATCCAAATTCAGATCTTGGCAAAGTTTGTGCACGATGATGTCTTTGCCATTCAACCAAGTTTTTGTCCCATTTGTCTTTAAAGCTTTTAAAGACGCATACATCAAGTGGTTGCGATTTATCAGTAGTGTGAGCAGGCAACCCTAAACTTACAAACCAAAGATCTAAGTGATGTTCAAAAACATGCTTCAAAAGAACACCAACTGGTAGCCATATTGGAATCACTTTTGCCCCACACTTGTCATCACTATTGCCCCCACCCCCATTTTTAAAGGGGCATAAGTGGTTTCACTTAAAATAGTGGTTATAAGTGTTATAAAATTTATATTATTATAAATTTATAATGTAAAACTTCATTTAAAATAGCTCAGTACAAAAATTATATTTTTAGAACCAAAAATTAAAAATTTAGTGAAAACCTTTCTAGATTATCCACAAACCTGAAATCCATGTTCAAAAGTAATGTAATAGGAAAACTCCATTCATTAAAAAGTATAATGTCAATGCATCTCAAATGCTTTTGACTGTTATATAAGACATTTTAATGTATAAGACTGAGGTAATTTCATACAGTAAATAATAATATCACAGGAGCAATAACCCTGGTCATATTTGCCCCAATTCACCAACCTTACCCTACATTGTTGCTAAAGACCGTGAAAACTGTCCAACTGTTACTATATCCTCACTTATGAAAAAATAATGTTCAACATTCGCTTGTTCACTTCACACTTTGGTTTGATTCAATAGAAATTATTTGACATAATAATATGTATTTGTTCTCTAGAAATCGTTGCGTTATTGAAGAAAAATGTAATCTTGAAAATTTTTTTACTAAATTTCTAATGCTGGTTGAACTTTAAGGCATTTAAGGTACCCCTAGAATCTGTTCAATAGAAGGGAAAATTTTGTGCAGCCTGTTTTTTTTTTGTAAATTGGAACAAGATAAAAAGGAAGGAGCAATGAAATTTTAACTTTCGTAAAATGCCTTATAGCTAAGGGCCACCCTAATATACATGTTTTATTTCCGTCAGACTTTTAATTTCAATTTGATTGATAAATATTTTCAGATAACTTCGTTGCAAACAAAATTGGAAATTAAAACGCCTTCAAAGCTAC
Organism: Uloborus diversus; assembly: GCF_026930045.1. Classification (NCBI taxonomy): domain Eukaryota; kingdom Metazoa; phylum Arthropoda; class Arachnida; order Araneae; family Uloboridae; genus Uloborus; species Uloborus diversus. The sequence goes on along the minus strand of NC_072731.1, from coordinate 92,639,710 downwards.
ATTTACGTTTAAAATTTCAGAGCATCCCACAGAAGCAAATAAATGCAATAAAAATCACGATTCTATATATTAATGGTTCCTGCTTTTCCATAAAAGCGTTATAAACTACTTGCATGTAAGTCGTGTTCGAAATGCTTCTCATTCCTTCCGATTTGTTCCATATAAATAAGTGGTCCTACAAGTACAAATCGAATTCTTCATCCGTGCAACCATTAAGTAATTAGAGCAAACTAGATCTGCTAAACTAATTTCTGGAAGTATAATTGATATGAATTAGAATATTTCCATACTCCTCCTAAGGAAACGTCATGTCCGAAAGATTAGGAAATCTGTTTCGTTTCATTGCTGGCATTAATGGGTTGTAATTAGTTCAAGATCTTATGCTTTTCATACGAGGTAAAAAAAAAAAAAGCAAATGTATCGCATTCAAATTAAACGCACATCCTTAGATAGGAGGGAACGATTCATGACTGATGAATTTTATCAAACAAATCGCTTATTTTTCCAGTATATGCCTTGAAATATTTCCCTAATTTAAATATTTTGAAACATTTTACTGCTAGACAAATTCAGAGATAAGAATATATTCTGTTTATGTTTTTTTTTCCGCAAACGAGTGAAACGCTAAGGTAACAAAACTTAGTTTTGCTGCAGTTTGAGTAGTGTACACGGAAAATTAGAAATTAGAGGCACAAGCCCTTGTACAAATTTTAGTCCAGACGAATATACCCGGATTTTTTTCCTCTCTTTTTAAAACAAAATTCATTCTATTACATTCATATATCAAGGATTATAGAATTTTCTAGAAAAAAATGTGTAATACATATCCATTTATTTTATTGTCTGTTTTTGAAATGTAATTTAATGAAAATAAAACAGCACTGGACACACAAAAATACAATACATAACGTACTTAATTATATCTGAAAAAACTCTCTATACTGTAAAATGGACTTTAGCTGTTATAAAATAATTAATCTATATAATTTTTACAAGTAACGTAACATTATGCTGGATATTATGCATATTTCTTAAGGGGGGTCAAAACGATCTCCATCGTTTTTCTTGATATACGAGGACTGCCGTATTTCTAGTGTTAAATTGGTCATTAGTGATTGCTACATATCAAACAGTGCTATCTCAGTATACAATTTTTTTAACCACATTATCAAAAATATGTATCTTCATCGTAAAAACTTACAGTATTAAAATATATTTTTCGGTGTTTAAATATTGTGATTATTTACAATACTTTAATTGGCGCACTATGATTTTGCTTCGTCCATCTTAAAATTTGAGTTTTGAAGAGGTTGTTACATTATGTTATGACTGGAAATAAATTCTTAAGCATGTTCTTTTGGATGTTCCAAACTTATTCAGACTTGATGATTTACTAGCTAGTACATTAACGATGCATGAATTAATTGATAGAAATCTCACATAACTTAATGGCGTTTAGATCTAAAATTCCACTTCCAATGAAGATATCATGGGTTGAAATCTCGACAGTGAAATGGTTCTTGTAAAGCATCATCAAGTCTCTTGGTGATTTTTTTCTCATTTTCTCCTACACCTAATCTTAGAATTCCTTCAGACAGAAACTGTTTTGAAGGCTGCCTTGCGCAATGTTTATTACAATGCAGCAAACTACAACCGAACATAGGGACCGCAAAAAAAAAAAAAAAAAAAAAAATCACACACACACACACACACACACACTCACACAAAAAGAAAAGGCCAAAAACTTCACGAGTAGCTATAAAAAGGTGTTTTTGCAACACACTTTAAAAAATATGTGCATTATTTTTGCGGTGGATAGGGACTGAATAAAAAATTATCACGTAGAAAAAGACCCAAAACTTAGAAATAACTAGGAACTGATTCTTTACACAAAATCATAATCACCCAAGTGATGATCATTTCGCCGAATAGTCAGACAAAATTTAGGCAATGAAGAAATTTTTGGGAGGTCACAGTGACCTCCTGTTTGGGTGCCCCTGTTCTTACTTAAAGATACTACCGCACAAAAAAAAATGCACAAAAACAAGTTTGAGTTTTATTTGCAAAACAGCATAGAATAACACTATATTTAAAAGCAGCTACTATCCCATGTTTGAAAACTGCAATGCTTGTTCTTTTATTTAATCACATACACTAACACATACACCTTTTAATAGAAACAATTTAAAATATTCCCTTTACATTAAGTTCATCCACAAAAAATATTAATGCTTAGTCATTTTATGCTGACTTTTAAACTGTTTTTAACAAAGCATTTTGTTAGCAGTGCAAAAAGCGAAGCTTATAAACACACTTATTCTTTAAAAATCATTTTAAAACTGAAAAATACACATTTAAACAAGTAACATCCATAGAAAAGTAAATGTTTCGTGAATTCTGCATTAAAGAGCTTTACAATAATAAAAACTGTTTGAACGCTACAGAAACAGTCTGAGACACATTGTAACCGTTAAAAATATTAATGAAACTACTGTCCAACGGGAATTGTCATCTTTCAAGCGCATCATAATAGAAAGATTCCCTTGATACTTCGGAAATGGTGTCACTTTCTCTCTAGAGCTCAGCAGAATCGGACACAGCAAAATAAGGGATTATGGCAGTCTTGACAAATCTAGATTATTGTATCAAGACAGCATGCCTACTTGATCCTTCTTTTCTTCGAACACTTTCCCGTCAATGTATAAGGGGCTTAAAAGATTTATAAAACATATTTTTATCTTCGGTTAAAAGAGTGAAAAAATGTGTTATAGTAACCTGTCGTTGATTTTTAAATCGTTTTAAAGTACCTTGCTTTGATTTGAAAATGTTTGAAAGTTTGGGAAAAAATGTTTCAATGGAAAAATGTAATGTCCCTCTTTTCTTTAAATTAATGTTTGAAATAATTTAATGTTACTTATATATCAATGAATCAAATTTACTTTTTAAATCTAGCGCTAAAGCATAAGTACATATAATTAAACTATTACATTATTCCATTAAACTAATAATGATAATTAATTTAAATTTTTCAAATTTTCTGTTTTTTTTCGAACAAATGAAATTCATAATTATACATTTTTTGTTTAACAAGCACAACAATATGAAAATTTAAGGTTAATAAACTATTAGAACAATGAGTTTGTGCTCGATTTTTTTTTTTGGTATAATGCTAACTATTGAATGTAAAACTATAATATGCTATGTATAGTTATATTCTTATTCTTATTAAAAATATAATTATTTATCTAAATTAATGCTTTTTAAATATTTTCAGAGGTAAAAGGTGGGAACGAAAGTATGCAAATGTGAAGGTTTGAAATTAACATGTTCGGACTCGAATTGCTCTTTTTTTTTCTCTTTTTTTTCTGAGTAATCAAGACAGATGTTTACAACTCTCTCACACATTTTATTATGTTTCATTTGGTCTTTTCATTAGTTAAAATATGTAGCCTTCATCTTTTTAAAAAATATGTTAGAGACCGAAGCTGATGTAAACACTTTTGCGTGACCATCAAAAATCATGAAAGATAAATTATAGGGGTAAAAAACGCGTTTCTGGTACTAAATACTGTCACCTGTTTTTTTTTTTTTTTTTTCGCTTCGGATATTTTTTGTTTTTTACTATTTCTGTATATCTTGTGTAACATTATTTAACTCTTAACTCTTTAAATACGGTATCTTCATACATATAATAGCCAATGACCGAGTAACGCTCCTGACGTCATCAACAATGAAACTCTCACCGTTTTATGATAATTTGATGATATGTTTTGGTAATGTTTAAAATGCGTTATTGTGACAAGGCTGAACTGGATCCGGTCCCTTAACTGTTTTACTGGTAAGACTAATTTCAAGGAAGTGAAGAACCGAAAAAGTGGTCAAAAATGAACGATATCTACTGGAGTTGCGGGTTAATCCACTGGAGTTAGGGTTAAAATTTCAACTAAAAAATATCACCTAACAGGTAATTGCTTCGTTCAAAAATAGAAGCAACTTTCACACATCATATCTTGACTGAACATTTTCTAGTCTATAAAAAATAATTTATCTAACTAGTGAATTTCTCCTGTAGAGTCTCGAAAGTTCGAAGTTCCGTTTAATTCGAGGTGCTTACTTTATGTTTTCAGTTATATTTTTTAGTTCAAAAAAAAAAAAAAATATTTTTATGAAGATCTGAAATGAGAAATCTTTCATGACTGTCTAACTCATTTAATTACGTAGTAAATAATAAAAAATGCATTGAGAGGTTGGTTTCAAAAACACTCTTATGACACGTAATATTCATTGACTATTAAACGGATTTAGAGATGACTTGGAAAAAATAACTTGACATTGATTAACCACAAAGAATTTAACTTGCTTTTTGAAATATCCAATTGGACCAAAAATAGAAGATTTACAACTTATCTATATCATACGAATCATATATACGTAATTTCAAATTTTTTACAACTAACCGTTTTGTGTTATGCGACATATATACAGGCATAGGAATAGAAATAATGACAAAACTTATCAAATGGATTCGGGCACTGTGAAAATGCATGCTTGGTTGTATACAAAGTTGCGCACACTAAATATGTACACAGACATCGTGAAGAAAGTGGGGAAAAAATTCCAAATTCATTTAAAAGTTTATGCTGAAATTTCAGTGATAATATTTCTTTTTGAAGACAATACTTCCTCTTCTTTGTACAAGTAAGTAAAAGATGCTTCTTCTTACGTAATTGAAAAGTGTAAAATTTTAATCTAAAAGGATTTTGCGGATAATCCGAGTTTTCAGTAATCCGAGCTGGCGTCAGCCCCAATAACCTCGGACTTTTGAGACTCTGCTATTTATTACATTCCATGAGAACATTTTAATTCTCATTTTGTCTGTTTAAAAGCAAATATTTTTTTCTTGATTTTCTTTTTTCTTTTTTTTTAAATTAAGCCTTTTTTATATCAGTACAATTTTTTCTTGGTCTTTTGTAATTAATTCATTAGCTAATTAGGAAGTATAAAATAACAAATCTGATTTGGAATCTGCTTTTTTGCCCCTTCTAATGAGTTTTGAGAGGAAATTTCAAATAGTAAAGATAAGAGGTCTGTTTTCCACTTTTATTTCTTGTTTCTTGGAGAAAAATTTTGTCAACAATTTTTTTACCTTACATAGGACTAAACATCTGAATGTTTATAAAATTTATGCTTTCAAAGCAAATCGAAAAAACGTGTCTACTAAGGAACTGAAATTAATCTGGTTGTTATAGAAATACCCGCGTAAATATTTCTATGTTTTTAGCCTCTTCAGAAAAAAAGCCACATATATATTGCTTAGAGAGAGATGTTAGATCAGCCAATTTTACACGTGTTTGAAGGAAAAATAGTTGAAATAAATTACATCCTGACACATATTGAAAAATAGGGCAGAATAAGGTCAAACAATAAGTTAGAAAATAGGAATTTAAAGATTGCAGATAAAAACTTGGGCTTATTGTCCACAGTTCTCTCTAAAACAAGATAAATCAAAATACATTATTTTAAAAATGGGTTTGTGCTTCTTCATAATTAGTTTCGACATTATTGATCATTTACAAGTATTATCTTGAATTCGTTTCTGCAGCTCTAAAAAATAGTAACAAACGATTTAACTTTAACACTAAAAAATATGGAGTAATCATTAGGATGGGCCGAAAAAACTTTTTTTGGAAATCTGTTTTTGGATAGTGCGGAAAAGTTGCTACATGGGCCCGTTATTATCCATAAAAAATTTCGTTAAATTTGTTTAATATTTAGCCGGCGCTATTTGACATTGAAAAACTGAAAAAAAGGGCAAAAATGCACTTTTTTTCAAAAAAAAAAAAGGTTGGGAGGGAGTCAAAAATAAAAGTTTGAAGCTAGTTTCAGCAAACATTAGAATTATCTGTCAGTGAATTAGTTGAAATCCTCAAAGACTTTTATGCATTTTGTAGAATATTTAGCTACGCTCCTTTAAGATTGAAACATGGGAAAAATGAAAAAAATAAAAATAATGAAGTAGTTTCGAAATAAATAAATACTGAAATGTTACGGAATACGTTACTTAGAAAAAACAGTGAAAATTCAGTCAATTTTATGCGGCATTTGTACGCCAATTTTAAAAAATGCACACACTCAAATAAAAAATAGTTACATAAGAAGCTAATTTTTTAATCTTCGGTTCCAATTGTTTCTCCTGAATAATAAACGGCGCTCAACTGCTTCTATTATTCCTAAGATTATTTTATAACTATTTTATACATGTTTGACAAATAGAACCCTTGAGTAATAAAAAAATGGATTAAGGGTTAAGGAAAGTCATATTACATTGAATGAACCTGAAACAGAGCTTGAATTAGGAGAAAGCACAGAAAATACAGATGACGATTTTAAAATGAATTATCCGCTTTCAAGAAAACGTAAGTGAACTGATGCGTCATCAACAACGACAAGTCAAATAAGACTTTCTATGCCTCATACAGCTTTAGCAGCAGTTCTAACTGGCGCTTCAAATAGAGCAGTGGCTAAAATTGCTACAGCAGTTCTCGGTGATTTCAACTTAGTTTCTCATAAACAAAACAAAAATATATAGTGGATAAAAACAAAGAAGGGAAGTCGATAAAAAGAGGAGCGAGCTAAGAGAAAGAGATTTAAGAGCAGTTAAAGGAGCTGCTATAAAGAGTTTGTATTTTGACAGCCGCAAAGATGACACCCTTCAAATGACGTCTGGCCATCAAAAATTAGCATCTGAAGCTCATTTAGCACTCACAGAAGAACCAGGTAGCAGGTACATCGGTCATTTATCACTAACAGTTGGTGAAAGTGCAAAAGAAATTTCGCAAGGTATTATAGACTTTGCAAAAAAGTATAATATGAGCTTGCTTAACTTATGTGTTATTGGATGTGACGGAACAAATGTAAATACGGGATGGAAAGGTGGAGTAATTCGTTTACTTGAGACATATCTCAAAAGACCTTTACAGTGGATCATATGTCTGCTGCATACTAATGAGTTGCCACTGAGGCACCTTATTCTGGAATTAGACGGTTGCACAAAGGGACCACATTCATATTCTGGAGCTGTCAGACAACTTCTTAGAGATTGTGAAAAAAATTCGGTGGACAAATTTGATAAAATTGACTGCAATCTTCTGGTTTTGGACATGGAAGATATGAAAAATTTAAGTACTGAACAACAATATTTGTATAGAATCTGTCTTGCCATAAAAGATGGTAGTTGTCCTTCTAAGCGTGGCTGACAGTAGCTCAGGCAAACTCAGTCATTCGCGATGGCTGACAACTGCAAACCGTTTGTTACGCTTGTATATAGGCACTCCAACTCCATCAGAAAATCTTACAATGCTTGTAAAGTATGTAATGTTAGTTTATGCTCCAATGTGGTTTGAAATAAAAATGAAACCGAACTGCCAGTATGGTGCCCAACATTTTTGGAACAGCCTACAGCGTTCACTTTCGAGAAATTTCCCTGTCACACGCAAGCTGTGGAACGTTGTGTGAAACTAATAACCGAAGGTGCAATAAAAGTTCGTGGTGAAACTGCTACGAGATGGATACATTCGTGCCAAACTTCAAGCTAGGAAAGAACTTCCATCATTTGATAGAAAGGGACAATATTATTCCAAAAAATAATATTCATTATGCATGAGGTATTTTAAATCAAATTTGAAGATTTCTTTTTCAAAATTTTATTATCTTTATATGTAATTCTAGAAAATGTATGATACTATTGCGTGATAATAACTACTATGATTAATAGTGCTATTTAATTAATTAGTCTATGATTTAATTTTGAAAAATTATTTTCACATTGGTTTTTAAAGAAATTCAGTATTTTTTCATTTTTCTCCAATTTTTGATGTCGGAAAGGAGCGGTTAAATGGTCATTAAAATCAATGAAACATTTTATGGGCTCGAACTGGCTCATTATATAACATTTTCGGTGCATTCCAGCAAAATACTTGGAATTTAGTTTCAAAAAAAAATTTCGACAAAAATTCATTTTTCTCTTTTTTTTCGGTTTTTCAGTGTCAAATAGCGCCGGCTAGGTATTTTTTAATATCCAAGAAATTTTTTGTGAGTGCTAACTAGCTCACTACGCAACTTTTGCGCGCTATCCAAAAATTGATTTCGAAAAAAAAAAATTTTCGGCTTATTTCGGCCCACCCTAGTAATCATGTCACTACATTGAGTTAGGCACAGTTTTGCTGTGTAAAATTTACATTAAAAGCTAAATATTTAAATTTTACTTGAATTTTAACTATACATTCTTGATATGAAAAGTTTTTTTTTATTGCTTATTATTAAAATTATCTTTCTCTTTAAATCTTTTTTCAACAGCTCATCAGCGGTCTAAACCAAATGTCATCATGCGTAAAAACAACAGAAATAAATACTGTTTTTTTTTTTTTTTTAATTTTCTCTTTAGTCATTGTAAGAAATGTTTAATGGTAAAGTATCGACTATACACTTTTTGATTTTGTGTTTTCAAATTTATTCTTTGTTACAATAGCAGCCCTACCCAAGTGTCACTCCCCGATTGGAATGTAACATTGCACTTTGTAGAACACTTAAAAATATTGAAACTGTGTTTATTTTTATTGGCAGTGAACACGTTTAATGATGAGAGATTAACCCCGAAATAATACATTTTGAGAAATTAGAGGGTGCAATGTTTTCTTTTATTTTAAATTTTAATTACAAAATTCTAGTAAAGATTGAAAATTCGAAAAATAGAAACAAATTGAAGATGACATGTTTCAGGATTTTTTTGAAAATGCTCTTTATAGGCAAAAACCATCGTTTGCAATCAATCCCTTTGAGTAAATAGAAAAGAATACATTACGTAGAATTTTAAAGGAAAAAAATCATTAATTATTCTTTATTCATTGTAATAATTACGTAAATGAATGCTTTATTAGAATCTTAGTATCCTTCATTTATGGTAATCATTACATTAAGGAATGCTTTGTACTAAGTAATGTATGTTTACCAATCCCGAAAGACGTTCTAAGACACTAACTAAATATTTTTGAGAAAAAAAAAACACTCCTAACTCACATTTTCCTGCATAAGTACTATTAGAATCAGGGGTAGTTAGACAAATCCTTACGCGAGGGCAGACACGAATACAAATTTTCGAGCCCCCCACCCCCTGAAGAAAATCAGCATAACCCGTAACCATCTACTTGATTGTTCAGCCCCCCCCCCACTCCCACCCCCTCTCCCTGTCGATAAAGTGATTTCTTAAAGAGTAAGTGTTTTTTTTTTTTAGTGCTTAAATATTTCTACTTATATTTAGTATTCATTTGTTTAAAGTTTCTAATTTACTTATTATTACTTAATAATTTTTATTTCTATTAAGTGAGATTCGTTGTTGTTCAAACGTAATATGTGTTGAGTTTCCATTTTTTCTCATTTTTTTCTGAAATATGTAAAAAAAAGAAAAAAAAAATTTTCAACTTTTGAAATTCGAGTATATGTTCTTTTAATTCATTAATTAAGTAATGATTCTTTTTTTGGTGTCTTACACTGTGCCCCTCCCCCTTAATGCTGTGAGACCTATTATATTTTAGGACCACTGAGGGGGCTGCGGGTTCTTAGATCCGAGTTGCGCGAAAGAGTTGATCATGAGGAATAACTTACCCCAATAAATAAGAGTAGTATCTTCTGAAAACTCCTGAAACACGTCAATTTGGGTTTGCTTAGTTTTTCGAATTTTCGATCATTATTTAATTTTCGTATATTGCACCCTCTAATGTCTCAATACCCCAAAATTTAAAAAAAAAAAAAAAAAAAAAAAGCACATGTTCAATATTTTAAAGTGTTCTATCAATGAGCAAAGCTTTGTAGGTTAACTTATCAGCTAACATTATTACAAAAAATTTAAATTTTTGTTGCTTTTTCACGTATAATTGCTAATTAGCTGGTCGCAGCATGATATGATAACACGAGCAAAAGCATTATTCTCTTCCAACTACGGTTTGTCGCTGAGAAGCATTTAAAATGAAAAAAAAAATGTTTCACTTTAAACTCCACTAAAACGTTTAAATTATTAAGATCAACGTGAACATGAAATTTACTGTTTTCTGATGAAGAAACTGGAAAAAATAAAAGAACATTTAGCGATTGGTTCACTATTTCGCTTAAAGATGGCGCCACGTGTATTCACTGTGACAGGATGGTTCGGAGAATGTGACGTCTCTCAGAGTTCCAATTATGAGCTGTTTATTTCCTCAGTTAATTTTCTTGCTGGGAAATATGCTTATGAATTTTATTTGCATTTAACTATTAAGAGATCTTGATCTGCAAACTGCAACATGTCTAGGAAAATCTCTGAAAAAAGGAAAGTATATACTGTTATATCAGAATAGCATGTGTTTTCGAACGACTCCTACTCCGACTCTTTACCCCAAAATCACTCCGACTCTAACTCTGCAACTCCGACTCCGACTCCACAGCCCTGGGCAACACTACTCTTGTACATGTTTTATAACGCTTATGTCCCATTGCATTTCAGAAGTGAAAAATTCGTTTTTTATACATAATTCCCTAGATTTTACTCTCCCCCCCTCCCTCAAGTAAAGACTACGCATTTGTAACCGCTGAAAAGTCAAATAGATATTAAAAGTTGCATTTGAAGTTTATTTTTTCACACGAACTTTTTATTTAAAAATGTATTTAATCTATTTTTTTTTGATTAGTAATGTTATTCAAAACTATTTTTAATTAGATATTTCAATCGGATTATTTTTCTAATGTTAAGGAAGGCTACATGTAAAATATTAATTTAATCTATAAAAATTAAAAAAAAGTTAAAATAAATTCAAAACTTTTTTCTTCACTTCATTTCCTTTTTTGAATCAGTCCGCAGATTTTTCCATAAATACATTTAAAACCTTTTGAGTTAATTTAAAGTTTTTAAAATGTCATTTCCAGTTCAAAAAAAAGTTTATTTTGTCATTGCTCCCGTGCCCTTAACCATAAAAAAACGAGAATATATCCCTTATTATTATCTTCCTACTCGATAGCAATAGTGACTAATTTCTTCATTAATTTTCTTTAAGAAATGAAGTTTTCCTCGTTACATCCATAAAAGTTTGCATCCCAGTACAAAAGCTCCAGTGACGCGGAAAAGCAATTACATTCATGCAGTTATTGTAATTACCCATATAGCTCATTACTCCATTTCATTAGGCAGAGATTCATTGCAGCGTTTTCTCAAGGAGCTCTCTGTCAATAAATATTTTGCTTTTCCTCGGATAATAATGCTTTCAGCCATCGGCTATTGGATAATCGACGGAGAGATGACATGAAAAAGAAATCCAGGCAATTCCTGAGATATTTTAATCAAAAGATGCTGCGGCGGAACTGTTCCCGTTACTCTTGAGATAGCATCGAGTGAATGCCACTCCTCATGAATTGGGTTTATTTTGAAAAATATTTTTTTTCCATCTGAGCTTATTTGTTTTGTTGGAGGTTTGATTGAAGGTTGATTGGAGGTTGAAAGTCTGTGATTTCCAAAAGTGTGACCAGAAAAAAAAAAAGTTCATTTCGATAGTTATACGCAATTCAATTTGGAAGCAAAACTTGAAATTACTTTTTCCTCAAACTTCTATTAGTACAGCAATTACTTTAAAGCTTCCGAGCGAAGGTAATCTTTGTGAAATCAATTTCTCGTTTTAACTTAAAAAAAAAAACAAAGTGTAAATTTGTTAATTTTGTTGGGGAAAAAAGGCTACACAGACAATGAAAATATTAGGTAAATCTTTGAAATTCACAATACCTATAATAAAAATAAAGAAATTCTAGCATCTGTTTTGTATTTCGCCTGTAGTATACCTAAACTGTATGATCATTTCCACTGGGTCATGAACAGCAAGGACCATGAATAGAGAGGAAAACAGTCGGAATAAAAAACGGAAAATTTCGGAAGAAAACGGAAAAAAATCGTTTTTTCCCGAAAAGGTTTATTTCTCCTCTGGAAAAATTGAAAAAATTATTTTTTTAAACTTTTCAGGAAGTTTTAATGAAAATTTTCAGCAAAAAGTGATTAGAAGTATCTCATACTTAAATTCTGATGCAATTTCTTCCGCCTACCCCCTCTTTGTATTTAAAAAAAAAATAATAAAAGAAAACTGTCTAACTTTGTTCAATTCTTTCTGCAACAAAAAAAAAATAAATAAATAAATAAATAAACCAATATCCTCAGTGAAGAATTTATTTTCCTTCTTCATGAAACAAGCAAGCATAACTTTAATCACAGAACTACGTTTCTGCTAACTGTGCGAACCAAATGTGCAGGGTGCGATAAAAAACCCGATCAAGCAGTTTTCCATGTAACTTTTTTAAAAATAAATAAATTAACAAAACACAAAAAATAATAATGTGAGAAGACTTTTAGCAATCAATAAATTAATTGTTTTTAAACTTGCCGCCTTTTGCAGTAATACAGAGGTGCAACTGCTTATTGAAATTTTCCTTCAATGGCCGCAAGTCATTTAAGCAATCCTATTCCCTATAAAAGCAATTGGTTTAGAGTTCAAACTTATGTGTAATTTAGGGTTGACCTTTGAGTCTAAAATAGGGTGTACAGTGTAAGAAATGTGATTGAGGTTTAGCGAGTAGAGCGTCCACTCTAAAGATGATATCATTTCAACAAAAAAAAAAAAAAAGCGCATTGGACCACTCTTGTCTTTTTGGCAGTATGAACTGCTGTGAAGTCAAATTTAAATATCCTGTCTACATTGCTCTGCTGAAGCTCTCTTAGATCCACAGAAGTACAACAGCTTCTAAAATGTCCTTCTGGCACACATTTTGATTCACTTTATGGCCCTCATCCACAAAAAAACTTTTTTTATTGCTATATTTTTTATTGCTAGTGCTGATTCCATCACATCCAAATTCCGACTTCGGACTTTGGCAATGTGGCAATGTTTAACATTTTCTAAGGTGCTTGAAGTGTCTACAGATCAAATTTTATTGTTCTGGTTGTTTTGGTTGAACAATAAGTCAGTGAAAGGTATTTCTTCCAGTTTGGACTTGCGGCCTGTCTCAAACATGTCTGGCATCTTTGGAGTCATACAAATGCTTGAACTTTTGGAACTCGTATAACATCTGTTCTAGCTGTTTTTGCCCTTAGTCGCCCTTATCGGTCACAAAATCCCCATTTTACGAACAACTTCTTTCGTCGAACGCAAGGATTTCGTTGAACTCAATTTTGGAGGACCTGTAAATTGACTGAAATGTTCACTGTTCATTTTTATACACTTTCCGGACATCGACTATCATTTCAAAATCACTAATAGCGGCATACCGCATCAAATACTGTTTGCCGAGGCACAACAAGCAAACGAACTGCCGTTTTACTTGGTTAAACAACTTCCTAATAGCAAGTCTCATCTTTAGAAACCATTACGCAGTTTTGCTTTGAGGTTTCTGTTGGAAACAAAAAGAAAAACCAATTTAGTTTTGATTTGGACTTAGACAGGATTGTAAAAAATTAAAACTCAATAGCTTTCATTTTCAGACTGTAAAGTTACATTGTAAGGCAGGGAAAATCATACTTATTTTTCTTTCAAAACAATATTAATCATGTTTGAAAGTCAAAAATTACAATTATTATTTCAAGTTTCAAGGCAATCTAAAATGGAAAATGTCATTTTTATGATTAGACACACCTTACCCAGTATTATTGGCTGAGCGACGACTTGACTTATTTCTGGTGTTTGACCAAGAAAGCTTTCAGTTATAAAACAAAAAGTTTTTTCTTCCCTAATTAAACTTATCTTTATGTGTATTTCTGTCAAGCAGAAAAAGAAGATCTGGGGATTGCATATATTTTTTAATGCTTAACTCTTAACTTGTTCCAAAAGACACAGAACTATTAAGAAACCTCATTTTTATTCTTAAAAAAATCAATTTTTCCATTTTTTTCAATTTTTCACGAAAAAAAACCCCAGTAAAAATCGTTTTTTTTTCCACCACTTCTAAATTTCCAAAAATTTTACATCTCTAGTCATGACATAGATGAAAAACATATTTAGCTTTTCTCTTACAACCAACATGATTAGGAATAAAATTGTAATATTTAAGATTGAAACAAAATTTTAAATTTTGAATTTGAATTAATTGAACTCCATAAACTTGAAATTTGTTTCTATTTCTAAAGTTTGAGGAAAGTTTTGCTTATACGGGATGGCTCCTGTTAAAAAGTTCCAAAAATATAACCCTAGAAAGCAACTGATTTACATGTGCACTTCAAACAAATGATAATTTCTTTTGGATTATTACCATCATAAGCCTACTCGCGCATTCTTGAGAAATGACCGCAATCCACGGATCATGTCCTTGATTATTTGCAAATGAGGCAGTGAGAAACAATGGATGTAAGTGTCAAAATTAAAATTTTGGAGATAATCAGTACAAATAATAGTGAAACCTCTCCTCTGTTTTAAGGCACGAGATGTTTTTAGTAGATTTGGTGGTTACTGCTGTATACAGCATGAATTATACAAAAAAAATTCAGTGAAAGCCTACCTAGGATCTGAACTTTAAACGTGTTTTATGGCAAACTTGAAAAAGTTCACTTACATCCCTTTGCCTCTCACTGCCTCAAATGACCCTACACAATACTTACACAGCGCCATTTTCATCTTTTCCTTTCTTTTTTTTTTCAATTCTTCCCTTTTTAAAGGATCAAATTAATACTCAAAATCATACCCTTAAGAATGGATAAGATTCAGAAATGATAACTACTCAAAGTTGTAATTTTCAACGTAGTATAATGGCGTTCCTGATTACTAAAGCATTTCCTGTAACAGCATAAAGCATTCACCCTAAAACAAATAGTTCCGAAGTTCCTCGTGGTTTTCGAATGTATGCATGAAAAAACATCCAACTCTTTATTAGAAAGTACCGTCGTTTTAGGAGATTTTAGCTTTGCAAATACTTTTGACATTATAACGCAGCTGTTTTACGCTTGAAGTATTCACATTTCATGTTTGCAATTCTATAATTTCTGAGTTCATACTCATTAAAATACTTGTTTATTTGTGAATTCCATCTGTAGCGTATTTCATTGCTGCATTTGTGGAAACCAAAAGCAATGTAAAAACATTTTACATGATTTCGTATTACAAACCAAAACCAGTGCCGAGTAATTGATTTATTTTATTGTTATCATTTTTAATCTTTTTGAAGATATTCAGGGCATAATAATATTTCGGTTTTGAAAATATATTTCGTGTAATAGAAAAGTTTAAATTGCCGGATATAATTTTCTTAAAGAATTTTAAAATATATCCTTATTAATTTTCGAAAATGATTTTTGTTTTAATCTCACACAATGATAATTCCCTTTGTAATAAATTCTTAACTTATTCATTTTTAATTGAGCGTAATATGATATAATAAACTGAAATATTCTCTAATGTTTCGAATTAATTTCTATCGCACGATTAAAACCGCTGAAGAATAATTTCATTAAATAAATTCTTATTTTTGCTATTTTGAAAGTTATTCAAAATGCTAAATTTCATTTGGAAACATATTATGCATTTGAAATTGTAAAATTATTTTTAAAGGTTGTAACCAACTGCGGTCGATCCGACAACTTATTCGTA
The DNA here is from genome assembly GCF_026930045.1 of Uloborus diversus. Classification (NCBI taxonomy): domain Eukaryota; kingdom Metazoa; phylum Arthropoda; class Arachnida; order Araneae; family Uloboridae; genus Uloborus; species Uloborus diversus. The sequence goes on along the minus strand of NC_072731.1, from coordinate 92,624,072 downwards.
AATGGTGCTTTTTATAGCATTTAATCAATTAATTTAATTAAAAGTTACTAATGCAATTTGTATGAGAAACCAACTGTAAGTAAATTCAGATGTTTGTAAGAGTCACTTGAATAATTTTTATAAACTGGTATTATTTATTGTGTCTCAAAATTCGAACGATATGATCAAAGTTTTAACCATTGTCTTAAAGATAATAAACGTCTAGACTGTATTACTGAATGAATACCATTGTTTTCCGCCTAGAAAATGAGGCCCAACGACAAAAGCGAATACTTCAATTACATTCTAATTAAGTGTTGATCTTTTCAAAATCTTTGGGAGAAAATAGAGAAAATTTAGTCCCGGTTGCGGCATATTACAAACGCTTGAGCATAAAAAATGTGTTTTTGAACATTTTGCGAAATCGATTTTATTTGTAAAGTATATTACTCAAAACTACTTTTTGTTCGAGTAAAATTGTAAGTACAAATGGATATAAGGCAAAAAAATGTTAATATCATATTCATATCTCTTTTTCCATTGAAGATAGTAATTAATATGTTTTCAACACTGGAATAATCATAATTAACTGAAAAGATAGCTTATAAAAAACTGAAAAGAAAATGACCTTGAACAATGTTGCTCTTAAAATCAAAGCAAACGAACAAAAGATTATCGATTAGGACCTTTATTTTTATGGATTAAAATTGCGAAAGTCGCAGAGTGGACTAATTAAAACGTTAAAAAGGGAACGTTATTAATTAAGAGTTTCTGAAGCGTAGTTTTACGTAATGAAGATGTTTTGATTTAGCGTTCTTTTCTCTTAATTATATTCTTTTCAATTTTTAGGTAGAAATAACGGTATTCTTTTACTTTGAAAATATGAAGGATTTTACTTTGAAAGTTTTCAATTAAAGTTTTTAAATCACAATTTTATTAAAGGTATTTGGAAATAAATATTGTTTAGTGTCTTTTACATTTCTAGTTTTAGTGTTTACATTTCTTAATACTTAGTTGCATTGTATTTAAAATTATTTGTGCAATGGTATTTTAAATAATTTGGTCCATTATAAAATAAATATAACGAAAAAACAGTATTTATTGCTAAAACATTTTTTTCAGTCATTGGTATTTTACACATTTAGCGAAATTAGCATTTCTTAGTTTTCCTCGATGAAATTTTATCAAAAATTCCAGAGATAAAAATAAATAAATTTATTGATTATAATTTTAATAAAACGCATTAAGTAATAAAACGCCAAATTGTATTAAGTACTTTTAAAATGCAGCATTTTTTTACACATCATAAACCTATTACTGAATAAGGAGTTTTTTTTTCACCAATATTTTCAAGAGCGAGAAATAATGCAAGGAAAATGTTTTAGAGCCTACACTTATTACAAGATCTTGCCGGTGGAAATAAAGTATTCCTTAAGAAGACGGTTTAAATATAAAATTCACGAAAGCAATATCGTTTTTTACACAAAATAGGACATACTATAAACCATATGACGGAAACCTTTTGAAAAAATACAATGTGTTTATACTATCACTTACTTCATTCGCCATCTGCATTTTATGTTTCTCGGACAAGCACTGCTTCTTGAATGTGTTATACTTTATAGAAATTTAACTTTCCGGAGCACGAGAAAGAAAAGTACCAACAAAGTCTTTTACAAATCTTTTATGTGAAATTTCAATTTCGTATGAGTAAGTTCTGAGTTCTGCGAGACAAATACTCACATAAGTTCGCACATAGGTGCACACCCTGTCACATATGTCACGAGAAAAGTGTTTTAATAGACTCGAAGGTTGTCAAAAGAATTTTTTTTAGTTATATTTATGTTTGTAGTGGCAAGGACGGATTTACCATAAGGAGGTCCGCACCAGGTACACCCTAGCTTCCGTGGCCAACAAAATTACAGAACATATAGAAATTTATCAAAATATGGTTCGAACTCATTTGTTATGGTGTGTTAAACCTAGAGCGACGCAAAAAATCATATCAATGTGACTTTTAGCATAATCAGTCACTTTTTGCTATCTAGTATATTCCGTTCAGGTAGTTTACAACATCAGTGTACCCTACCCAGAAGAATACAAAAAGAAAAAAGAGGGGGGTTGAAGTGAACCAATGAGATGCATCTGACTTACTGTCCTAAAATTTCTGAATTTGGTACAATTCAGAAAAAAATACAATTCAGCACAGGGAAGCTGAAATAAAAGCTGCAGCTGAAATCTAAATCATATTGGCATGGGAAGTGTCGGTTTTCATATACAGAAGAATTTTCCGCCGTACAAAACGCAGAAATAATCATCATTGGCATTCATGGAGTATTGTGCTCTAGTTACGAAATTGTAAGACACACGTATCAGCTCTGTTTCACAGGTAGCTTATATAACGTCTCCATTGCTTTGTTGTAGCTGCTTCAGTCTACTTCGCATAGCAATGGTCAATATATTTCGATGTTTTGTAGCGAGTGCCGTTTTGCGTGCAGACATGTGAGAGAAACCTACCGTAAAGTGGGGCTACTTGAGCCTCCTAGGGCTACTTGAAACAATGAGAAAAAATTGTTTAAAATCCGTCCTGGTCCTATAAAACTCAATGTATAGACTTAAAAAATTTTCTCCATGACAGGCAACAGTACTAGGTAGAGACTGGAGCATGAAACAAAGTTTCTCCTATTCCCACCTTTTTCTGATTGAGGTTATGATTGCAAGTAGTTTAAACAGATGTCTTTAGTGTCTGCAAACATTCATATGTGAATTCATGGAAACATCTGATATCATCAAGGTAAAGATAATTTTATGTTTGCATTATATTTCTTAATAAAATAAGTGTTTTAAAGTTATAGCTATATTATTTACACAGTAACTAATATAAGTTAGTAAAAGTGCACTGGTTGCCTTAAAATGGGGCTACTTGAACCCAGCGTTCAAGCAGCTCCAGACCATTTCATCACTAAATTTTGTTAAGTAAGGTTTGTAATCTTTTAAAATGGGTTAGTTACTATTTATACCCGTTTATTTGCATATTAGGGAATAAAAAGGGTTCATAAGTAAAAAAGAACCCTTTGAAGTAAGAAATAATGCAGATTATTAAGAGGAAAAATTACAATTGTGTCCAGATTCAACTAATTCTGGAGAAATGTCTTAGGGAGTAGCATCAGCCCATTTTCACTTAAGTATATCAACTATAAAAAGGAAATTAAAAGATTGTTCACAAAGCAACCCTGGGCATCCTGTAGTATTTAGTAGCGAGGATGAGCAGGTATTAAATAATATCAGAGAAAATAAATCCACCCAAGCCATTAAACTGAGGAGTTTTCATTCTTTCTAATGTTTAAATAATGAGAATTTCACTTGGTTTTAGCTGTAGTTAGATTATATTTCTATTTACGAAATTATGTTTGCCTAAAAATATGTTTTTATGTATACGTTGATTTTACATAAATTTATATAAATAATTAGCAATTTATGTAAATAGTTTGCTCACTAGAATGTACGTTCTAAGTTTTCCTTCAAAATCATTGGTCCTTCTTGATACCACTGCCTGTTTTACAACTTTTTCAAATGGATTTGCTGAGTGGGACCAAATAGCAATTTTTAAAAATAGAAAAAAAAATATATATATGTATATATATATATATATATATACATAAAGAGTTAAAATTGTTGTTTAAATGGAAGGTGGTAGTAGAATGTCTGAAAAGTGGTAAAAACAAGGTTATCAGTTCACATTATGAGTTTAACTAAAAATTCAGTGTAAAACTCGAAAATAATATGAAATTTCTGGTCCAAGTATCCCCCGTTTACGGCACTGTTGCATGAACCAATTGCTAACGATGGCAATATCCGGTTTCTGTTTGTATCTTTAACCTTCTATTCTTCGAGTTGCCTATATTTTGACCATCGTGCACATACATACATAAGAACGGCAGAAAAGAAAAAAAAAGAAAAAGAAAAACCCGGAAAGAAACTGATTTTGGGGCTATTGAAATGAAAATCAAAGTTGGAATTTCAGTGAAAAAAAATTTCGTGAGTTAAAAAATGTTTATTTTATACAAGAAAGTTACAAATATCTTCGCAATCTAATTGGTTATCTTACATATTTCCAGCTATGTTTTGAAATACAATTACTTTGTATTTCTTGATGATTATTACTAACGTTTGTTTATGAATTTTGTGCTCTACCATTGATTAATAATTCTTTTGAATTATGAACCAATGAAAACGCAGTTCGTTTTTGTAAACATAGTTTAATCCAGATTTAAAAAAGTCAATATAAATTTTATTTGAAACAGTTTGTAATTCGCAAATAATGTCGTCTAGGTACTTTTAGTACGCCTACGAATAAGGACAAATCAAACTGTATGCATGTTCATCAATACACTCAATCAAGAAGGAAAGGGAAAATTATTATTAAAAAAAAAGTACCTATGCTGCAAACTATTTCTTGAAAAGTTCAAAATGTGTGACAAAATGCCTTTGATACACTTTAGCTGCATAAAAAAAAATCAAAAAGTTTATTTATATCGTTGCCTCAGAACAACAGTAAGATATCTAAGTGTTATTTCTGGGCGTAGATATCTTACTTTTGCTCTTAGGCGACGTTATGGTATTTTTCTTAAAAGTTATCTATGCCACACACTCTACAAAAGATTTAAAAAAAAAAAAAAAAAAAAAAACTCTAGAAATAGAAAATATCCACTTTATAAAGCCTATAGAACGTTTTTAGTCCCCGATAAATGTCGGAATCTTTTATTTGAGCTCTTTGCGTAAAACCTTTTATTGCATTTGTCCCAATACTACACAATAACCCGAAAAATAAATAATTGATAGTGATGTTAGCCGAATTAGGGGAGCAGTGTATTCTGAAGCTTAAGTGCTTTTTGGTCGGCACAAAGAAAACGTTCTTGCAAGAAGACATGTCTTATTAACTAGCAATCAGAGGGGGAGGATGAGAAAATAAAAACGATTACGCTGCACATGCTAACTAGCAATATTTTACAGTTATATTGTAAGTCTACATAATTTTTGATTTTTTTTCTTCGTTTTCATTAATTCAATTAAGTTTAAGAACACTGGTTGAAAAGAAATAACTTGGACCCACATTATACATTACGATTTTAATGCAAATGAAAATATTACAAAAACATTTCAAACTAAATATGCATACGTTATTCGTCTAATAGATTTACAAATTTTCAAACTGGCTACCTTTAGAGCTTTAAATGCGACACTTATTTTTGGCTAAAGGCGGCAACTCACTTACCGATATTTTATCCCATTACTTGCATAAGGATTTCTTTAGGAGTGCCAATGGAGACAAGGGTGTATCCCACTCTTGCCTCCTAGATGAACCAAAAATTGAGTCAAAATCCATTGAGTTAAAATCTGGGGAATAGTATTGGGGTTAATCCATGTCAAATTATCCAGGCCATGCCACCCACCATGTCAAATTTTGTTAAACTTGGTGTACTTGTAGATTTTTTTTCATGCCGATTATGAAAACATAAATTATTTTAAGATTTATGAAGGGGTTAAAAAGTTACGGGCCTTTAAATATATGCCAAGATGATTTTTTTGCCGCCATTTTGATTGACCCTTAGATGTGTATAAATGGCTATAACTCATTAACAAATGATCACAGAGCTTTGCTTTTTTTTAAATTTTGTTCGTATGATGTACTTTTGAATTTAAACTGGGTTTAAACAGTATAACTTATTTAATTTTTTTCTATGAGGGTTTACTTTTTATTTTTTGACTTGAAAACGGAGTAACTTAGACAGAAATTTACTCAAAGTATACCCCCTCCGATTTTAACGACATTTTGTGCTCAGGTACCTCTAAGTGTGAGAAAACATTTGGTTAACCCTTTCAGCGGCGCGTCATTAATTTTTGAGAAATCTTAAGAAAAAACACCACAAATGGTTTATTTGATCATCTAGACATAGATTTTTCAGTTAAAAATTTTTTTTTCAGAATTTTTTTCACTGGGGGTGGTGTCCCCATTTATTCAACCCCCCCCCCCCGGGGAAGGATAAAAACATGTTTATGCATGTAAAAATGAATTTGAAACTTTTCGAACAATATGATTGACTACCTCAGGAAAAAAGAAGAAAAATGATTCACTCTTTCAGCGCTAATTAAAAATTTTAAAATCTGAAAAAAATTCCAATTTTTGGGGTAAACCAAAAATTGAAAATTTGATGATTTGAACAAGAAATTGAGCGTACGAAAAATTTTTTTTTTTGTTATTCTGCCATCTAATGTTGTTTATTGAACTTTAAAGAAGAGGACTCAAGCGATTTTGATTCAAAAAATTCGGAAAAAAGAGAGAAAAAAATTCATAAATTAGTGGTTTCACAGCGCAACCACCGCCCCTGAAAGGGTTAAAAAATCTAGGTGGGCCATTCACAGGCAGTGGTTAAAAACGCATTTTTTTTCAGTCAAAAAAAATGAAACTCCTTTTAAAAATAAAGTTAAAAAAATTAATTTGAATTCTGAAATTTTAAATTCAAATTATGTTTTTTCCAATCACGAACTGAGACAGGACCCTACTCATTGGTGTTATTGTTTCTAGAAGCGGCTCCTGTCCCCCCCCCCCAAGTCTGCCTCTCCTCCTGGGCGGTTACTTGTGCATAGTTGTGTGTGTGCGTAGACCTGTGTGTATGCACGTAGGCGTGTGTGAGTGTATGTGTGTGAAGTCGTGTGTGTGTATTTGTGTGAACGTGCGTGTGTGTAGGACATGGACGCCTCCAACCAGGAGAAGCGGATAGCTCAAAACCGGAGCAGCCGCGCCGCGCCGCGCCGCCAGCAGAGGACGGTGGGCGGTGGTGCTGCAAAGGCTTCTGGTCCAAGTTGAAAAAGGCACGGACACCAAAAACGGTCAAATGAGAACAATAAGCAATCGTGATTGCTCAATAAACTGCTTTTACCCTAAAATGAAAGCCAATACGTGTAAAAGAAGACACAACATGAGAATTTAGGTGTGTACAAAATAAATACAAACATCAGAATAAGGTAAGATGATCTATCAGTAAAGATATTTACTTCTTTGACTTACAGTACAGACCGAACACTTTAATTTTGAGTCCGAAACTATTATAAGTACAATAACATATCTATGAATAATCGTATTAATAGATAAACTTCAAATAATAATTAACATGAAATATTAGTCCAAGTATTTGGACTTACCTATGTCATAAAGTGATCAAAATCTTTTCAAATTACTTTATTATTAAAAAAATATAGTAGTGACTGCAGATTATTGGCCGAATACCGAATTTTCGGCCACAATCTGGCCGATTACTCGGTATTTAGTCAAATCACTAGGGAGCATGCGAAATAAAATCACAAAAAGAGGTTTGCGTGTTAAGTTTCTAATTGCCAACCAAATGTAAAGATTTTCCTTTTGCCAACACTATAAAAGAAGCCAGGGGACACTTTAGGTGCCTAGAAAATAAAGCCAAACACAAGTATAAGTAATTATGTTTCTCAATCGGCAAAGGTTGTTACATTTTTTCCTGCAAGTCGTTTGCTCCATTTAACATAAGTTTTCTCAAAATGCCTCCCCCCCTCCCTTCAACAAAGATGCGCAAACAAGTATCTTTGAGTGCATTTTAACACCTGATAACTGATAGTAAAATTTTGATGTTCGATTTTTTTTTTTTAAATTTAAAACTTTTATTTTTTCAATTTATTTGTTTATTAGTTATGTGTAAAAAATTTTAAAAGATAACGAGCACCAAAAGAAAGATATTTCTTCATATTCAATTATGTTTAAATCATTCAATAGAAAACATTGACTGATGACTGAGCAGTAATATTAAAATTATTTGCTGGAAGATTAATCTCTTCCCAGTCACTTCCATTCCTCAATTATACAGATTTTTTTAATAATATAATTATATGTAATGCGAAGAAAGGTAGATTTTACATACAGTTTAACACAAAAAGTCGTTGTGAGTGTTGAGTGCTAGACCTCTACTGAAGAAAAAAATGTTATTCCAGAAATCTACATCGATGAGAGTAATAAACAACTTATCTGCATCATCCACCACCTTACTTTGGGACAGAATAAGACTGCTTTTACTTACTCCTTGGTACTGGTGATATGAATACAAAAGCACAGGCCATATAGAATTGGTGATAAGTCTAAGTTTTAGTGTGCGCTGTGAGGATAAAACATGTTTCTAAAAGTGGAAAATTCCAATTTTTAAAACTAGTCTGTACATAAGGAACGAAAATTCCTAAATTACTATTGTTCTTTTTTATTATTTTTACACATAATCTGCTATCACTATTTTAAAATTTTATAACATTAAAGTAACTCGAAAAGACTTGAAAAGAAATTATTATCTTACGCTTCACACGAAATAGAATTTATGCAATACTCATCGACGTTTACACTTATCGCAATGCAAATACATCAGCTGAGGTAAGTCCAAATACGTAGAGTAATATTTCATGTTATTATTCATTTGTAATTTATTTAGTAATAAGATTATTCATAAATATTTTATGACATACTTAAAATACTTTCGGATTCAAATTTAATGTTTTCGGTGTGTACTGTAGGTCAAATTAGTGAATACCATTACTGATAGATAATCTCATCTTATTCTGATGTTTGTATTTATTTTTTAGACTCATAAATTCTCATGTTGTGGCTTCTTTTACACTTATTGCTTTTCATTTTAGTTAAAACGCATTTTAATAAACTTTATTTTTGAAAGGAGTTTCATTTTTTTTAACTGAAAATTAAACAATGTGTTTTTAACGATTGCCTGTGAGGGCCCACCGAGAGTTTTTTACCAGATGATTTATCACACTTAGACGTACCTGAGCACAAAATTTGGTTAAAATCGTAGGGGGTAGAGTAAATTTCTGTCAAAGATACTCCGTTTTCGAGTCAAAAAGTCTCACAGAAAAAAATTAAATAAGTTATAACATTTAAACCCAAATTAAATTCAAGAATACATTATACTGAACAAAATGAAAAAAAAAATCAAAGCTCTGTGATCATTTGTTAATGAGTTATTTCCGTTTATACACATCTAAGTGTCAATCAAAATGGCGGCAAAAAATCGTCTTGGCATATATGTAAAAGCTCGTAACTTTTCAACCCTTTCATAAATCTCAAAATAATTTAAATTTTCATAATCAACATCAAAAAATCTACAAGTACACCAAATTTGAACAAAATTGGACCTGGTGGGTGGCATTTTCAAAAAATTCTGGATGATTTGACATGTACTGACCATTAGGCCGTTCTTGAGCTTAAATGAAGTGTCTTGTACCAATCGTAAGTGCCTTGAGCTTTGTGTGCAGGACTGGCATCCTGTTGAAAGGTCTTTCTTTTGCTTCCACTAGGACTTTTGCGACCAACACATCTTCCAAAATGATTTGTAATAAGCTTCTTGATTAATCTTTATCCCTTCCCACTAGCAGATATCCCTCCCCAAATCATTGCAGATTGGGATCGTTGACGCCGTTGAACAACGGAAGAAGTTGTTAGAGTCAAGGGTGTGAGCTAAATCTCATAAAACTTTGGCATCCAAGAAGACATCCTTGTGCAAGGAATGCGATAAAATATCAGTAAGTGAATTGCGGCCCATATCCGAAAATTTTGTGACACGTTTAAAGCTTTGTATTAAGGCTAAAGGTAGCCACTTTAAAAATTTGTAAATATATTAGATTTAACATAGCATTCGTGTTTATTAGGAAGTTTAGTTGTAGTATTTTCATTAATATTAAAACTGTTATGTATCATATGTGTCCCAGTAACTTCTTGTCACCCTGTAGGATAGAACTGTACTTAGAGCAAAAACGCCCAATGACAAAAATATCAGTTTTAAAAAACTGGTAGTCAAGTTTCCTCGTTGTTTTGTGAGGAGGGTAAAGACGACCTCTTGGGAGTAAATATGACAAGTGTCCTCATTGTCGTTTTTACTCCCAAGCACAGCAAAAGGTTTATCTTACTTTTCGATGACTCCTCCCTCTTTAAAATATCAAAAGGCAAGGTTAAAAATGAAAAACAATTGGGAAGGAAATTTCTTGTCTTCGAAAAGTAGAGAGCATCCAGGGAAATTGTAAAAACGTAAAAATATTATTATCTCGTGCAAAATTGAAAATTTTCCGCTAACTTTGAATGAATTTATTTCATGCTTGAACTACTACTTGCAATTGTTATTTCAGCTTTAACTAAAATACTGAGAGTCAAAACATTAACTATTATTAAAAACTGGTAATTTTGATTACTGTAAGTCAATAGTATAGTAAAACATCATATTGACTGTCGTTGAACGAAATTTTACTGCTTCGTATATAGCATTTAACGTGAATTAAGATTGAAGCATGTCCGACATTAGTTGTAGTTGCTCCAAGTTACAGATAATACTTAAAATCTCTTACTTGCAAAACAAAACAAATCAAAAAAAAAAAAAAAAAACATAATGGATTGTAACTTAAAGCGCATTACTTATATTATTTAAAAAATATACGTATTTTAATACATAATAGGAAATGTTGCATTCGTATTTCGTCAGAATATAATGTTCTATATTGCCATGGGCAGGCACGGTAGCATTCACAGAAATTAATTTTAGTTTTTGTGATATCTGAAAAAATGCGTTTTGGATTCAATACTAATAATAGGGAAATGTTAGATAAAGACGCCTTTGGAGTGCATTTTTTAAGCAAATAGCAAATAAGCTAGTTTGTGCAATAAAGTTAACGTAGAACAGAATACAAATTGAAAAAAAAAAAAAAAAAAAAGAAAAATATGTAGTTATTGCCCGTTACCTACTCACGGCGATTTATAGTCTTGAAAAAATATTGACAACAGAAATACTTAATTTTTATGTTAGGTCTAATTGTATCTGTACTATTTATGAGTAGCATTTTTGCCGAAGTGATCGGGAAAAGGAGCGAACAAGGGTCATCTAGGCGAAATAAATATTATTGATAAACAAACCCAGTGGCACAACAGCCCATAAAGGCCAGGGCTTACTGTGCAATTTCAGTCCTCCTGAATAAAGGCTCTGGGGTGGTAGGCAGATTTTCCGGTTAGAAGGTCAGCCGAACGCGGAATCCCCAGGGTTTAGTTCCCAAGCACGCTTGGTACTCATATTATCGACTCACGGAAGAAATCAAAGACAAAGTCGACCATGCCCGACCCTGGAATAGAACCCGGACCTCTGAGCAGCACATGGCTGAGCCACTGAGCTTCGAATAGTATTAATAGTCTTACTATTAAAGATACGTCTAAACTTGGAAAGTCACGTATTTAAGAAACAATTTAATATATTGAATTGTTATTAGGTTCGACTGTTTAAAAGCTCGACTTCTGCAAATTTTACGTTTTCAAGAACATAAATGCCATATTTAGAAATTTATAAACAAAATATTGCATGGAGATTGATTTATTGAAATGTAATCATAAACAAAGTGGATAATTTAATGCAAATTAATATTTTATATAATGTTTTAAGTAGGATATATGTTTTACCGGCAATATATAATAATGTTCCTAAATTTGGAACACTAAAAATATTTCTGAACAAGAAAATCTGAATTATAGAATGAAACTGTTCTACTTTTATATTACTCTAAGATCTAAGAACTCGAAAAGTACCCTCGCTACCATAACTACCCAAACGGTTTACAAAAAAAAAAAAAAAAAAAAAAAACACTTTTTGAAAATGTCTTTTTTCCTGTTTCTAATAGCAATTATGTATATATATTTTGCTTTGTAGTCTTTTGTTTTCTAGTCTTCGCAATTCCCATTAATTGTTTCAACGTTTTCAGAGAATTATGCTTTTCTTTTGTAATACTTCACGAGAACAAAAAAATGGTTCATTTGTTTAAATATTTAATGCAATATTTATGGTAATGGGAAATTAATATCAAATTAAAATTTTTGAGTACAAATTAAAATAAAATAAAAAAGACGTAAAATAGATAAATTAAATCTGAATTTCATTCTGCGATAGTACTTACACAACATGTATTGGAACACATATACCAGTAGTATTTATTCCTTTAATGTACAATAGTTTAAAGTGAAAAATAAAAGGTTCAAATTTGAGCACACAATCACTTACCCTCATACACTTACACTCAGACAAATAAGTGAATACGCGTATTTCGTATTATTAGTTTCATTTATTTTTACTTTTGCGTTCAATTGGTATCTTTTCTTTAACTTATATCTATATTTTAAGTTTTGCTTTCAAAATATATTTCGAAATATTTATCCTAAAACGCAGCACCAACATAATACGAATACTTACGCAATATGAAAATGACAATAAAGATATTTAAACTGGAATCTTAGGCATTGTTCAGTAAATAGAGAGGGGAGTGTTGCACCTTGGGACACTGATAATTTCTAAGAATCTATTTTTAGCAGTCATGTTTTTTGGTAATCTCTAATAATAACCTTCACTACCAAATGGCGTCAAAGTTATAATCAGCATTAAAGAGTCAATTGATGATTTTGTGAGAGAAAGAAAATTTCATGACTACAAAGTAAATATTTTCTTCATTTATGTTTCATTCTCTGTCTCTGTATTTGTAAAACTAATCAACAGAATTTTATTTTGTTATAAGAGAGAAGTACTTCAAATATTTTGGTTATCAGAGAATATTTATAGGGCATCGAGATTGACCGCTGTTTTGGTTTTCCGTAAACCACGTGGTAACTGTACCTAGGAACAGCCAAACATAGTGTACCTTAGAACACGTCCTAAGGTACAACATATGCATGGTTCTTAAAGTTTAAGAAATGTTTAGGGACATGAAAAAATGTTCCGGTTTGAATTAGACTTTTAACACATTTAATGTTAGATAATAATTCATTAATCAAAATAATTCATAAATTCATTATTCAGAATTCATAAGTTAATTCATAACGAGAAAAAAATTATTATTTCTTGTTTTTGATGCAAAATTGGTTCAAGCATATGGCTGTTTCCTGAATCATGAATAAGTTCCCATGGTACAACAGGATACGTCCCAAGGTACCAAAGGATGTTGTACATTAGGACAGTTTGGAACTCTTATTTTAAACGGATGGCAATATTTTATTTTTAAACTGTTTGAATCAAAAAATATATGTATATTGCAGAGAAATAGGTAGGAGTATTTTAATGTGACTTCTAGATTTTAAATTAGATTCAATTAAGTGAAGTTAAAAATTAAAACATGAAAAAAGTCCCAATGTACAACACTCTCCCATACACAGCATGCATAAAATTAGCATTTATTTCTTCATTATCAGATAAATCAGCTCACTCTGAATTAATGCTTGCAGGAAAATTAAAAACACTTGAAATGAGCTCTCATTAATGCATTCCGTTAATTTTCTCAGCTTTTTTAAACAAATATTTTTATCACATTGTTGTTCAAATAGAGCCTTGAGTTGTTACGGTTTGATGAATCATAGAACCACTTAATCATGTTAGTCTACTTGCAAGTTTTACAAACGAAAAAAATGGAATAAAACTAACTTTAAGCAAAAAAATACCTTTTTTGACTGCATTAATATCACGAGTCTACAAAAAAAAAAAAAAAAAAAAAAAAAAAAAAAATCTGTTACATGGTAAAAAATACATCATATTAGTGTAAAAGTGTAAAATGATGCGCTGAATTTAAATATGCAAACAGTTTTTTCTCCATCACCCACGTATATTTGGCACTTGACAGAAGTTAGAAAGAAATGCGCATATTCACATGCATGACAAGTAATAAAATAATGATCAACAACTTAGCTATTGATTTTTTTCTTCCTGAGTTTAGCATCAAGAACATTCCTTTTAAGAGTCTAACATTAATCAGCAAGAATTTATTCACTTGGACAATTGGGGCCTCTCTAAAGATGCGTTTTTTAAGCTTTACTTTAATAATACGTAGAAATACTGGATTTGAGTATTCAAATTCAGCACCAATGTTACAAAGTCTCAAAAAAGTTTTTGAAAAGGCCCCATTTAACATGAAAGACAGGTAAAACAATAGGTCCAGCCATTTTTTTCTTTTTAAATTCTTCTTGCCATTGTTATCCCATTCGCGTAGGAGAAAACAGCATCCTTATATATTATTTCTGTATCCTGTTTTTGTTTCTACGCGAGACCTTCATCAATTCTTGATCGATTTATTGGATTTACACCTTATTTTAAAGCTTATCGTGCATTCTACTGACGAAAAACAGATCCACAGTCTAAAAATTGTTTTTTTTTCTGTCAAAAAAAAAAAAAAAAACGTGTTTTACAGAACCAGAATCAGTTTTTCGGTTAAATTTATAACATTAACTTGCACTGCGACCGAGAGAGCTGAATAGCTTGATCGGCAGAGCGTTCGACTGGTAACCAGGAAAATGAGTGTTCGGGCCCATGTCCGGACAATCTGCATCAAAAAATTAGAGAAATATCGCGCATTGCATGAATACTTAATAACAATGAATAACAAATATGAGGGAATAGATGAGATGGAAACTCTCCTTGCTGTCATAAAAACTTGCTGCAGCATGGAGCTAAATTGATTCTTTATTGTAAGGCTTTTTTATTATTTTGTTTTTAAAGCTTTGGCTCCGGTAAGAAATTTAAAGCATAAAGTAAGCGAAAATGTAAGTGTCAGGTTTAAGATTTCAGACTACAACGGAATTGTTTTTTGTTCAGGAAAAAATAATAAATCGTATATTGAAATGTAGATTCTTCTAATGAGTTTTTGACTCTTTGTACAAATAAAAAATTACTACCTCAATTTGAAGGGTAAAATATATTTTTTTTCTTCTTTTTGCAAAAAAAACAAATAGCCTATCAGATTTTACTGCATTCGAAAAGCTACGCTTAAAAAAGAACTTAGTTCAAGGTATTTTGAATTTTAACTGTGCGGTTTAATGATGAACACGTGCTGCCATCTAAGCCACAACGGTTCAAGAAGCCTGCGATAACAAATTGTAAAAATTTTCAAAAATAAAAACACTTCTCTTCAATATCTTATCTTATACATTATTTCTGTGGGTTATTTTTCTGTCAGTATACGAGATTAGAAATTTTTAAAGAGCGAAAAGCCTTGACTGACAAATTTTGATTGAATGTTTAAAATCAGCATCAAAAATCACCCCCAAAAAGCCAGAAATGTTTTGTTTGATAAAACCTTTGTTTACCAGTGCATTAGGCAACAAAAACGAACTACCATCATAGTTAAAATCAACAGAAAGTATATGAATTGTTTTTTAATGACTGTTTAGTGTTTCTACAAAAGAATAAAAATTGGTTTTTCTCTAAATAAAAATAGTATAAGTTACACATTGTTTTTATAATAAAATCTGCTAAAATTTCGATATACGAAAGCTAGAGAAGAAAACATTTCTTAAAAATGTAAAATTTCAAAATACCATTGTTGTGAAATGTTTCAAAGCTGATCAGACATCCACTTTTTTGGGATGCTAAAACATCTATCTAATCGATTAGAAACCAATAAAACTTCTCTGAACAATAGATACTTTGATTTGTGAGATTATAGCGTAGCCTGTTAAGTGAAATTATATTCATACTTCCAGAAGCTGGCATTCCAATAATTTAAAAATAAGCTAATAACTTTAAAAGGATCAAGTAAATGCAATTTACTTAAAATTCATTACAAATACATTTGATTAGTGAAAGGGTGTTGCATGCGATTTTTTTTTACATAAATCGACGACGAAAACGGCAAAAAATTGCATTAAATGTGTAATTTGTAAAAGTTCTTAGTTAGTTTCCAAACTAATCAAATGCGAGCTATGATTTTCTTGCGGTTTATTTTTATAATCAACTGCTTAACTATACAGTACAAACAATAATCAGCTGTTTCTGATTTTATCTGGCAATAACAACGATATTGTAGCATTAAAACTTTCGAAATGATATTGATTCATACATGTATGTGATACTTATTTCTTTTTTTATCTTGCATTGTTCATGCAACCCCATTTCAACGTCTAAAGGAAATTGCTTCTGAAAAGCGTAT
>NC_072731.1:92501006-92607976 GCF_026930045.1 Uloborus diversus | reverse complement strand
CATCGACGTTTACCCTTATCGCAATGCAAATACATCAGCTGAGGTAAGTCCAAATACGTAGAGAAATATTTCATGTTATTATTCATTTGTAATTTATTTAGTAATAAGATTATTCATAAATATTTTATGACATACTTAAAATACTTTCGGATTCAAATTTAATGTTTTCGGTGTGTACTGTAAGTCAAATTAGTGAATACCATTACTGATAGATAATCTCATCTTATTCTGATGTTTGTATTTATTTTTTAGACTCATAAATTCTCATGTTGTGGCTTCTTTTACACTTATTGCTTTTCATTTTAGTTAAAACGCATTTTAATAAACTTTATTTTTGAAAGGAGTTTCATTTTTTTAACTGAAAATTAAACAATGTGTTTTTAACGACTGCCTGTGAGGGCCCACCGAGAGTTTTTTACCAGATGATTTATCACACTTAGACGTACCTGAGCACAAAATTTGGTTAAAATCGTAGGGGGTAGAGTAAATTTCTGTCAAAGATACTCCGTTTTCGAGTCAAAAAGTCTCACAGAAAAAAAATTAAATAAGTTATAACATTTAAACCCAAATTAAATTCAAGAATACATTATACTGAACAAAATGAAAAAAAAATTAAAGCTCTGTGATCATTTGTTAATGAGTTATTTCCGTTTATACACATCTAAGTGTCAATCAAAATGGCGGCAAAAAATCGTCTTGGCATATATGTAAAAGCTCGTAACTTTTCAACCCTTTCATAAATCTCAAAATAATTTAAATTTTCATAATCAGCATCAAAAAATCTGCAAGTACACCAAATTTGAACAAAATTGGAGCTGGTGGGTGGCATTTTCAAAAAATCCTGGATGATTTGACATGTACTGACCATTAGGCCGTTCTTGAGCTTAAATGAAGTGTCTTGTACCAATCGTAAGTGCCTTGAGCTTTGTGTGCAGGACTGGCATCCTGTTGAAAGGTCTTTCTTTTGCTTCCACTAGGACTTTTGCGACCAAGACATCTTCCAAAATGATTTGTAATAAGCTTCTTGATTAATCTTGATCCCTTCCCACTAGCGGATATCTCTCCCCAAATCATTGCAGATTGGGATCGTTGACGCCGTTGAACAACGGAAGAAGTTGTTAGAGTCAAGGGTGTGAGCTAAATCTCATAAAACTTTGGCATCTAAGACATCCTTATGCAAGGAATGCGATAAAATATCAGTAAGTGAATTGCGGCCCATATCCGAAAATTTTGTGACACGTTTAAAGCTTTGTATTAAGGCTAAAGGTAGCCACTTTAAAAATTTGTAAATATATTAGATTTAACATAGCATTCGTGTTTATTAGGAAGTTTAGTTGTAGTATTTTCATTAATATTAAAACTGTTATGTATCATATGTGTCCCAGTAACTTCTTGTAACCCTGTAGGATAGAACTGTACTTAGAGCAAAAACGCCCAATGACAAAAATATCAGTTTTAAAAAACTGGTAGTCAAGTTTCCTCGTTGTTTTGTGAGGAGGGTAAAGACGACCTCTTGGGAGTAAATATGACAAGTGTCCTCATTGTCGTCTTTACTCCCAAGCACAGCAAAAGGTTTATCTTACTTTTCGATGACTCCTCCCTCTTTAAAATATCAAAAGGCAAGGTTAAAAATGAAAAACAATTGGGAAGGAAATTTCTTGTCTTCGAAAAGTAGGGAGCATCCAGGGAAATTGTAAAAACGTAAAAATATTATTATCTCGTGCAAAATTGAAAATTTTCCGCTAACTTTGAATGAATTTATTTCATGCTTGAACTACTACTTGCAATTGTTATTTCAGCTTTAACTAAAATACTGAGAGTCAAAACATTAACTATTATTAAAAACTGGTAATTTTGATTACTGTAAGTCAATAGTATAGTAGAACATCATATTGACTGTCGTTGAACGAAATTTTACTGCTTCGTATATAGCATTTAACGTGAATTAAGATTGAAGCATGTCCGACATTAGTTGTAGTTGCTCCAAGTTACAGATAATACTTAAAATCTCTTACTTGCAAAACAAAACAAATCAAAAAAAAAAAAAAAAACATAATGGATTGTAACTTAAAGCGCATTACTTACATTATTTAAAAAATATACGTATTTTAATACATAATAGGAAATGTTGCATTCGTATTTCGTCAGAATATAATGTTCTATATTGCCATGGGCAGGCACGGTAGCATTCACAGAAATTAATTTTAGTTTTTGTGATATCTGAAAAAATGCGTTTTGGATTCAATACTAATAATAGGGAAATGTTAGATAAAGACGCCTTTGGAGTGCATTTTTTAAGCGAATAGCAAATAAGCTAGTTTGTGCAATAAAGTTAACGTAGAACAGAAGACAAATTGAAAAAAAAGAAAAATATGTAGTTATTGTCCGTTACCTACTCACGGCGATTTATAGTCTTGAAAAAATATTGACAACAGAAATACTTAATTTTTATGTTAGGTCTAATTGTATCTGTAATATTTATGAGTAGCATTTTTGCCGAAGTGATCGGAAAAAGGAGCGAACAAGGGTCATCTAGGCGAAATAAATATTATTGATAAACAAACCCAGTGGCACAACAGCCCATAAAGGCCAGGGCTTACTGTGCAATTTCAGTCCTCCTGAATAAAGGCTCTGGGGTGGTAGGCAGATTTTCCGGTTAGAAGGTCAGCCGAACGCGGAATCCCCAGGGTTTAGTTCCCAAGCACGCTTGGTACTCATATTATCGACTCACGGAAGAAATCAAAGACAAAGTCGACCATGCCCGACCCTGGAATAGAACCCGGACCTCTGAGCAGCACATGGCTGAGCCACTGAGCTTCGAATAGTATTAATAGTCTTACTATTAAAGATACGTCTAAACTTGGAAAGTCACGTATTTAAGAAACAATTTAATATATTGAATTATTATTAGGTTCGACTGTTTAAAAGCTCGACTTCTGCAAATTTTACGTTTTCAAGAACATAAATGCCATATTTAGAAATTTATAAACAAAATATTGCATGGAGATTGATTTATTGAAATGTAATCATAAACAGAGTGGATAATTTAATGCAAATTAATATTTTATATAATGTTTTAAGTAGGATATATGTTTTACCGGCAATATGTAATAATGTTCCTAAATTTGGAACACTAAAAATATTTCTGAACAAGAAAATCTGAATTATAGAATGAAACTGTTCTACTTTTATATTACTCTAAGATCTAAGAACTCGAAAAGTACCCTCGCTACCATAACTACCCAAACGGTTTACAAAAAAAAAAAAAAAACACTTTTTGAAAATGTCTTTTTTCCTGTTTCTAATAGCAATTATGTGTATATATTTTGCTTTGTAGTCTTTTGTTTTCTAGTCTTCGCAATTCCCATTAATTGTTTCAACGTTTTCAAAGAATTATGCTTTTCTTTTGTAATACTTCACGAGAACAAAAAAATGGTTCATTTGTTTAAATATTTAATGCAATATTTATGGTAATGGGAAATTAATATCAAATTAAAATTTTTGAGTACAAATTAAAATAAAATAAAAAAGACATAAAATAGATAAATTAAATCTGAATTTCATTCTGCGATAGTACTTACACAACATGTATTATAACACATATACCAGTAGTATTTATTCCTTTAATGTACAATAGTTTAAAGTGAAAAATAAAAGGTTCAAATTTGAGCACACAATCATTTACCCTCATACACTTACACTCAGACAAATAAGTGAATACGCGTATTTCGTATTATTAGTTTCATTTATTTTTACTTTTGCGTTCAATTGGTATCTTTTCTTTAACTTATATCTATATTTTAAGTTTTGCTTTCAAAATATATTTCGAAATATTTATCCTAAAACGCAGCACCAACATAATACGAATACTTACGCAATATGAAAATGACAATAAAGATATTTAAACTGGAATCTTAGGCATTGTTCAGTAAATATAGAGGGGAGTGTTGCACCTTGGGACACTGATAATTTCTAAGAATCTATTTTTAGCAGTCATGTTTTTTGGTAATCTCTAATAGTAACCTTCACTACCAAATGGCGTCAAAGTTATAATCAGCATTAAAGAGTCAATTGATGATTTTGTGAGAGAAAGAAAATTTCATGACTACAAAGTAAATATTTTCTTCATTTATGTTTCATTCTCTGTCTCTGTATTTGTAAAACTAATCAACAGAATTTTATTTTGTTATAAGAGAGAAGTACTTCAAATATTTTGGTTATCAGAGAATATTTATAGGGCATCGAGATTGACCGCTGTTTTGGTTTTCCGTAAACCACATGGTAACTGTACCTAGGAACAGCCAAACATAGTGTACCTTAGAACACGTCCCAAGGTACAACATATGCATGGTTCTTAAAGTTTAAGAAATGTTTAGGGACATGAAAAAATGTTCCGGTTTGAATTAGACTTTTAACTCGCGAGAACTCGCGCCGTTATTCGTCACACAAGTACTCGCGCGGGGTCGAAAACGACCCCAGTATTTCTTTTTTTTTCTTCCTTTTAATTTTTGCACGAATTCTTTATTTTATTTTATTTGTTTATGTTTCTCCACCAACAGAGACTTCTACAATAATTATTTTTTTTATTTGAAATGCATAAAGAAAGATTTTTATGAATCCGTGCATTTATAGCAGCAACATTCAGAATGCAAAAAAATACTACCATGGGCCATCGATTTGTTATCCTTTCCGTGCTGTAGAATGCCGCCATTTGATCAACAACATCCACTGCTTCGTCATATTATAAAATGTAATTATCTTTGGTTTATTTTTCACAGCTGTATCCTCATCAATAGTGTCATCGTTATGCATCGCTGACAATAGTAAAACACATTTTCCTTTCTTTGGAACATATGAGAGGATTGTGCAATCTTTTTGGAATCCAAATAATGAAGAACGCATTTCACGTTTCTTCTTATTTACGAATTCAACAGGGATTTCTTTTTTATTTTTTCGCAATGTTCCTACTATTGTAAGATTTTTAGAAATCAAATCTTTGGCCCAAAGGATAACTAGTGTACCAGTTCTCTGTGGTAACGTTTCTACCTGTATTGTACAGTGGCTCTACAAGTCTTTTTACAACGTCAATCGGCTTGTTCGATTTGTTGCTATTTTTACCACAGTAGATTTCCATAGATGAAGTATAAAAAGTTCTTGCATCGACTATTGCAAATATTTTTATTCCATATTTCGCGGGCTTGTTTGGCATATACTGTCTAAAGGCACAGCGACCCCGAAACGGTTCCAGTTTTTCGTCAATGGTCACATATTCCCCTAAAGTATAATTTTCTTTGCAGTTTGCATCGAAAGCTTCAAATATTTCATTTATTGCAGCCAGTTTATTGTTTTGTTTCTTTGAATCTGTGGTATGTACATCATCAAAGCGTAAACATCTCATCAAAAAAAAGAAAAAGGTTGTATGACATTACACAACGAAATATTTCGATTCCTGTTCCGTCAGTAGCCCATAAGTCCCTTACATTTAGATGAGAAGACTTGTGAAGCCCTCCTAAATATAATAGGCCAAATAAAACCTTAATTTCCACCGAATATGTGCATTTTGCATCCCTGAGTCTTGAGTAATTTTTTGAAATGTCATGTATAAAAATATTCGTGCATTCTACTATTTGATTAATCATTTTATCATCGATAAAAACGCTCCAGCTCTCAAAGACATCACTGACATTTTTGGAGTTTCCTTTTGGCCCAGGAAGATGCATAATTGTATTTCGAGCTGGAGCACGGAAATTAGCTCGAAATTTTGTTTTTTGCCAAATAGTTTTTGCATCTCTTCCAACAAAGGTGTCATCTCTATCGGGATCAGCAGAACTTTCAATTCCTGAAAATTCGCACTCACTGTCGTGGTCACCGAAGTTTTCTTGATCACTAAAACATTCATCGTCTGGAATGACCTCTTCATCACTTTCCACATCGGCTAATAATTTGCGGAGACGCTCCATCTCTTGCTCATATGGAGTCAGCATGCTTTCTTTGTAATAATTATTACAAACACAATTGAAAAATATGGATTAGAAAGGACAAATCTAAATTATCATTGTCAACCGCACGCGTGTGCACTCAAAATCATGACTAAAAGAAGGATTGCTGAAAACTACTTCCGTTTCCCAACCTTTTTTCTAAATTCATTGAATGCATTGCATTGGAAATAATTCCAAACACCTCTTCCGTTTCGAGAATTTTACTGACGTCAGTACTCGCGCGGGGTCGAAAAAGACCCCACTCTCAAAACCCCCCTTGTTTACAAGAACTGAAAGGAGGTAAGAAAATTCCAAGCACACCCACACATCAATCAAGGACACAATCCCAGCTACTCAGAAAATGATTTCTTTAGCTGTCCATGAAATTCCAAGAAATGGAAACAAAAAATGGCTGGGGTCGTTTACGACCCCGTGCGAGCTCTCGCGAGTTAACACATTTAATGTTAGATAATAATTCATTAATCAAAATAATTCATAAATTCATTATTCATAATTCATAACTTAATTCATAACGAGAAAAAAATTATTATTTTTTGTTTTTGATGCAAAATTGGTTCAAGCATATGGCTGTTTCCTGAATCATGAATAAGTTCCCATGGTACAACAGGATACGTCCCAAGGTATCATAGGATGTTGTACATTAGGACAGTTTGGAACTCTTACTTTAAACGGATGGCAATATTTTATTTTTAAACTGTTTGAATCAAAAAATATATGTATATTGCAGAGAAATAGGCAGGAGTATTTTAATGTGACTTCTAGATTTTAAATTAGATTCAATTAAGTGAAGTTAAAAATTAAAACATGAAAAAAGTCCCAATGTACAACACTCTCCCCTACACAGCATACATAAAATTAGCATTTATTTCTTCATTATCAGATAAATCAGCTCACTCTGAATTAATGCTTGCTGGAAAATTAAAAACACTTGAAATGAGCTCTCATTAATGCATTCCGTTAATTTTCTCAGCTTTTTTAAACAAATATTTTTATCACATTGTTGTTCAAATAGAGCCTTGAGTTGTTACGGTTTGATGAATCATAGAACCACTTAATCATGTTAGTCTACTTGCAAGTTTTACAAACGAAAAAAATGGAATAAAACTAACTTTAAGCAAAAAATACCTTTTTTGACTGCATTAATATCACGAGTGTACAAAAAAAAAAAAAAAAAAAAAAAAAATCTGTTACATGGTAAAAAAATACATCATTTTAGTGTAAAAGTGTAAAATGATGCGCTGAATTTAAATATGCAAACAGTTTTTTCTCCATCACCCACGTATATTTGGCACTTGACAGAAGTTAGAAAGAAATGCGCATATTCACATGCATGACAAGTAATAAAATAATGATCAACAACTTAGCTATTGATTTTTTTCTTCCTGAGTTTAGCATCAAGAACATTCCTTTTAAGAGTCTAACATTAATCAGCAAGAATTTATTCACTTGGACAAATGGGGCCTCTCTAAAGATGCGTTTTTTAAGCTTTACTTTAATAATACGTAGAAATTCTGGATTTAAGTATTCAAATTCAGCACCAATGTTACAAAGTCTCAAAAAAGTTTTTGAAAAGGCCCCATTTAACATGAAAGACAGGTAAAACAATAGATCCAGCCATTTTTTTCTTTTTAAATTCTTCTTGCCATTGTTATCCCATTCGCGTAGGAGAAAACAGCATCCTTATATATTATTTCTGTATCCTGTTTTTGTTTCTACGCGAGACCTTCATCAATTCTTGATCGATTTATTGGATTTACACCTTATTTTAAAGCTTATCGTGCATTCTACTGACGAAAAACAGATCCACGGTCTAAAAATTGTATTTTTTTTCTGTCAAAAAAAACGTGTTTTACAGAACCAGAATCAGTTTTTCGGTTAAATTTATAACATTAACTTGCACTGCGACCGAGAGAGCTGAATAGCTTGATCGGCAGAGCGTTCGACTGGTAACCAGGAAAATGAGTGTTCGGGTCCATGTCCGGACAATCTGCATCAAAAAATTAGAGAAATATCGCGCATTGCATGAATACTTAATAACAATGAATAACAAATATGAGGGAATAGAATAGATGAGATGGAAACTCTCCTTGCTGTTATAAAAACTTGCTGCAGCATGGAGCTAAATTGATTCTTTATTGTAAGGCTTTTTTATTCTTTTGTTTTTAAAGCTTTGGCTCCGGTAAGAAATTTAAAGCATAAAGTAAGCGAAAATGTAAGTGTCAGGTTTAAGATTTCAGACTACAACGGAATTGTTTTTTGTTCAGGAAAAAATAATAAATCGTATATTGAAATGTAGATTCTTCTAATGAGTTTTTGACTCTTTGTACAAATAAAAAATTACTACCTCAATTTGAAGGGTAAAATATATTTTTTTTCTTCTTTTTGCAAAAAAACAAATAGCCTATCAGATTTTACTGCATTCGAAAAGCTACGCTTAAAAAAGAACTTAGTTCAAATTATTTTGAATTTTAACTGTGCGGTTTAATGATGAACACGTGCTGCCATCTAAGCCACAACGGTTCAAGAAGCCTGCGATAACAAATTGTAAAAATTTTCAAAAATAAAAACACTTCTCTTCAATATCTTATCTTATACATTATTTCTGTGGGTTATTTTTCTGTCAGTATACGAGATTAGAAATTTTTAAAGAGCGAAAAGCCTTATGAAACGATTTGAAGTACAGTGCGGAG
Source organism: Uloborus diversus (assembly GCF_026930045.1). Classification (NCBI taxonomy): domain Eukaryota; kingdom Metazoa; phylum Arthropoda; class Arachnida; order Araneae; family Uloboridae; genus Uloborus; species Uloborus diversus. Next base: position 92,599,287 of record NC_072731.1, on the reverse strand, counting down.
CTCTACACGGGTCGACTAGTTGTATTAATATAGTTCAGCAGTGAATATAATTCGTTTAATTTAATGTTAGGTCAGAAATAACTTGTCCATGATATGTGTTGTACAAAATTTGATCTAAAAAAGACTTACAAATCTCCATATGTTTCCTTCATTTTGACTGAATATCGTAGTGATACCAAAGGCAACATGTTTCAGTCATGTAATAGTATAGCTTTTAAACTACACTGGCCTCAAAAAGTTAAGGTAATACCGGTTTTCGCGCCTAATTTGCAAATGAATAATTATAGAAACAAAAAATTAGGAGGATATGTGCATTTAATAGTTTTTTATTGAATGTGTCAAAGAAGATTGTATAAGTGTGTTGCAAAAATGATTTATAACAAGAAAAGCAATCAAGAAAAGTTCATTCTTGAAGAAACGAGAACATCACAGTGTTATGTGGTAAAATGTCATAAAAAACAATACATAAATGGGTTCTAATAAGGAATGTGTCCCCCCAACTTGAATGCATCGATTTTCCATGCTGCTTATTAAGTTGTCAGACACCAGAATAGGAAGCGAAGACCAGACACAGAGTAAGTCTTGTTCCAGCTCATGTAACGACCTTGAAGGAGGATTTAAAGCAGCAACCTGTCTGCCAAGATAGTCCCAAAGATGTTCTATCGGATTCAGGTCTGCAGATCGAACTGGCCATTCCATACATTCGGAACCTTGGTCCTCAAGATACTCCTCAACAACTCGAGTTTGGTGAGGTCGTGCATTACCATCTATCAGAATGAAGTCATTACCAATAGCACCAACATATGGGTGGTCATATGGACCAAGTTTCTCATCCCGATATCTCAGACTAGTCAGAGTTCCTCAATGTAACACATGCAGGTCATTGTGACCACCGAGTGAGATACCTGCCCAAAAACCATGAATCTACCATCTATATAACTGTGCCTTTCAACAGTGTTGGGTTGATGGTATCTAGTGCGCTGATCTCTCCAGATCAGTAGACGCTCTAAAGTACTCTCCAATGTAAATCTGGACTCTTCTGTGAACAGCACAAAAGCCCATTGCTGCTGGGTCTAGGAAACATGTTCTCTTGCCCAGCATAAGCGGATCCTTCACGGTATTCCGATGAGCTGAACACACACAACTGGTCGTTTTGCATGGAGACCTGCATTGTGAAGACGATTTCGCAACGTAGTAGCAGAGAGTTTTTTTCCTGATGCTACAAGTGGTCAGCAACGTTGCGGCACAGTAGGGGTTCTTCTTGTTTGGGCCGAAAGAACGAGGAAAACGGTCTTCTACGGGTGTTGTAGCTCGTAGTCGCCTAGAACAGGTCTTCTGGACACAGAATCTTTTTCTTGGTATTAATCCTAAAGCCTCCGAACAGCACTACGAGACACATTGAGACGTCTAGCAGCATCAGCCTGAGATGATCCTATTTCCATCTATCCAACTGCCCACCACCTTAATGAATCGGGCAAACGACGCCTCTGAGACATTTTCTAAACTCTATTGACTATTGTCACCAAAACTACCAACAACAGTTGAAAATCAACACGACTTACACACAAAAGTACGAAAGCTTGATGTTTGCATATTTTTTTCTCACTCATGAAGATGTGTTTTTTTCTGTAAAATAAAGGTGGCAGCTAGCGTTTTTAAAATTCGTTGTTATCGTTCATGCAAATTATACCTTTTATCGTTTCTGCGAATTTTTTAATGGTGAGTTTCAAAAAACATGTTGTACCTTAGCTTTTTGAGACCAGTTTAGTTTTGAAACTTTTAATACCAAGTCTCATCTGTTTGATATTTGAATACAAAAATATCCATTAAATAGTCAATATTGGTATAGTATACTAATCATTTTCCATAGAGTAAAATATATGAATTCTTTATGTTTGCATTCAAATATAAAATTACAGAAAATTATTCTACTCAAGTACACTGTAAAAAAACTCAGAAACATTACTGGTTATTTCCGTGGAACGTCTCGGGATTTCACACGTTTTCACCTGTTTCTCCGTAGAAACAAGTATCTTCACAAAAAAGTTTCCTGAATCGACTTTTCACTGTTGTGGAAAATATTTTTAGCAACCAGTTTAAAGATTGAATGAGCGTGTTTAATAAGTGTATCGGCCTAAGGTTGCATACGGGCTGTCCATATAGACTAAGCTCCCTATGAGAGCGAAAAAAGTCAATGGATAGCTACAGCTTTGCAAGACAGGAATTGCAGGCAAGAGATATGCTTGGTTCCTTCTTGCATAGCTTTGGCCGTGGTCGCTCTGTTTTTTGTGGAGTCTTTTTGGTAAATCAGGAAGGTTCTAATCAATCACACTAAACCTACTTAATTTGCTTAGAAGGTTCTAGAGACATGACTGGGGACTTTAACAGGGGAGATTTCGCACTTCTTCAGAAAGGTTACAGACTTTCAGCGGAAAACGTTCCTGTTGTTTGCAAGATATGTTACTGGAAGAAATTGGGCACATCAGCTGCCTATTATTTTCCAGGAACGTTTCTGAATCGTTTTTACAGTGTAGCGTATATCAAAATAATGGGATGCCATTAAGACTGATAACAATGTTACCACTGGAGCACCAGCAAACCTTACTCTTTATCTCCACATTTCTCGCATTTATGATAAAATTTTAAATGTTAGTTATGAATTTCAATTATTACGTGATATAAGAAAACACGAGAAAAGTAAATCACTTAAAACTTATTATGGTTGTACAAAAACTGTGGGTGACTGACAAATTTTGATTGAATGTTTAAAATCAGCATCAAAAATCACCCCAAAAAGCCAGAAATGTTTTGTTTGATAAAACCTTTGTTTACCAGTGCATTAGGCAATAAAAACGAACTACCATCATAGTTAAAATCAACAGAAAGTATATGAATTGTTTTTTAATGACTGTTTAGTGTTTCTACAAAAGAATAAAAATTGGTTTTTCTCAAAATAAAAATAGTATAAGTTACACATTGTTTTTATAATAAAATCTGCTAAAATTTCGATATACGAAAGCTAGAGAAGAAAACATTTCTTAAAAATGTAAAATTTATATCAAAATACCATTGTTGTGAAATGTTTCAAAGCTGATCAGACATCCACTTTTTTGGGATGCTGAAACATCTATCTAATCGATTAGAAACCAATAAAACTTCTCTGAACAATAGATACTTTGATTTGTGAGATTATAGGGTAGCTTGTTAAGTGAAATTATATTCATACTTCCAGAAGCTGGCATTCCAATAATTTAAAAATAAGCTAATAACTTTAAAAGGATCAAGTAAATGCAATTTACTTAAAATTCATTACAAATACATTTGATTAGTGAAAGGGTGTTGCATGCGATTCTTTTTACATAAACCGACGACGAAAACGGCAAAAAAATTGCATTAAATGTGTAATTTGTAAAAGTTCTTAGTTAGTTTCCAAACTAATCAAATGCGAGCTATGATTCTCTTGCGGTTTATTTTTATAATCAACTGCTTAACTATACAGTACAAACAATAATCAGCTGTTTCTGATTTTATCTGGCAATAACAACGATATTGTAGCATTAAAACTTTCGAAATGATATTGATTCATACATGTATGTGATACTTATTTCTTTTTTTATCTTGCATTGTTCATGCAACCCCATTTCAACGTCTAAAGGAAATTGCTTCTGAAAAGCGTATTGGGTTTTCAGCGAGAGAGATTCGGAGAAATATTTCAAGAAAAAAAAAACATAATTTGCTTGTATTCCACATCCACATTCTAGAAATCCCTATGATAGAGATTTTCAGGGAAAGAGGAACCTGAGCATATTAAGTTTATCTTGGTAGCAAACTAAATTAGTACTAGAATATATAATTTGAAATGCGTAGTGTATAAGAGCCATCTTCTATACATATAATAAAATAAGATGTTTGTGTGTGTGTGTGTGTGTGGCGCGCTTCCCGGGGAAAACGGTTAGGCCTAGAAAGATGAAATTTGGTATACAGGTACAGTTTCTGCCGGAGATGTGCACCTCGGGTTTCGATTTTTGATATTTTAATTAGAAAAAAGTTATTTAATGTTTTATGTGTTTTTTTGCACTTTTTAGTACTTTTTACCTCACTGACCCCGAACCAATCGCACCACACAAATATCTTTTGTACTGTAGTGTTGGAAATTTTATTTTAAATACGATGAATGAAAGAATTTTGAAGATAGAGCAATTTTTGTATTTTTTATGAATTTTTGAAAAAAAACCTTCAACGAAAGTTTGAATTTTTGAAAAAACCTTCACGAAAGTTGCATTTTTTCCTGGGTTTTATATTTTTCTAATATCATCCTGCGGGAAGTATCACTGCCTTATTTCTAAAATTTAAGTTGGTAATAGTAAAAAGATTTCGCCCTCTTCAGAAGGAAAAAGTTCTTAAAAATACGCAATAGTTTTTTTTTTTACAATTTTTTTTAAATGCTAAACACATTATGTCTTTCTACGCATCGGTCGAAAAAAAGCGTTCTTCAATCTTTTATGCCTCTGACGTATATATATATATATACATATATATATATATATATACATATATATATATATACATATATATATATATATATATACATATATATATATATATATATATACATATATATATATATATACATATATATATATATATATACATATATATATATATATATATACATATATATATATATACATATATATATATATATATATACATATATATATATATATATATATATATATACATATATATATATATATATATATATATATATATGTTACACAAATACAATTTTACACAACATTTTAGGACTTAAGAAAGTTTTAAAGCGATTGATGAACTTTGCGGCCTTCAGCTGTAATACATGCGTTGCATTCACAGAGCCCTCTCTGTTGCAATAACGAGACTTTTGAAACACTTTCATCAGCCGCTGCGCCTTTGTTGCGATGAGTGTATTAGAGCTGCTTCAGACCGTAACTTTCAACAACTGCTCTAAATATTTCTTAAAAACTAAAACGTTAGGTAAAATCATCTTTGTGCAACAAATTTCTGCCTTGCTTTGCATCCATTAATTTCTTTCTTTGTGTGCATATAGCGCGTCAGTGATTATAACTTTCTTATGATTCTTTGCTTTTTATCCTCCCCTCTCACACCCCTTTGATTTTCGCCCAAGAGCTTAGATTCACTCTGTAGGCCGACATGTATATAAGCGTATATTATCTTGTATACATACATGTACTGGTGTATACATGTAAATGTACGTATATACGTCTATACAGGTATATAATCGTGTTTACACGCATACATGCCTATATACTCGTGCTTTCATATTATATATACGTGAGTAGACATGTACAAAGACGCACTGAATGTATCCACGAATTAACTCGTGTATACTCGTATATGTATGTATGGACACTTATATATGCGTATATACGTCTACTATACACATATATACTCAAGTATGCACGTATTTTCTCGAGATGCAAGTGTATACGCGCATATGATGTTCGTTTATACGCGTATATACTCGTATATACACGTGACACGTACATATACGAGACACGTATATACATGTGACACGTATGTACTCATGTAGACACGTATACACTCCTGTAGGTAATCACGTATACATGCTTATATACTCGTATATACACGTATATACTTGAGTAGGCACGTGCATGCATGTATCTGATGAAGACATGTATCTACTCATATAGGAACGTGTTTACTCGTGTATAACATGACGCGTATATATTCGTGTATACACGCATGTACTCGTGAATATACTTGTAGCTATAAAAACAACTGAAATATACAAGTATTACGGTTCTTTATAATGGTTTTGCATCTCTTTTTAACTCTGACCACTTTACCCCATGCTATGACCACTTTCCCCCACCCCATGGGGTAAAGTGGTCATAAAAACATAGGGAAAAGAAAGTTCTATAAAACTACTAAAATCAATATTTTTCTTCCTAAAATTCAATGTACCGTGTTCTTTAATAATGTAATGTAAATTAACAACAAAAAAAGTTGAAGTGTTTAAAGAATTTGTTGCATTTATTATCCACCTAAGTTGAAAACCTACGATTTTATGACCACTTTACCCCACCAGACCCTACTAGTCAACAAAGTAACAATATAATTTTTTTTTGTAATAACACTTAATGAAACAACGTTTTTTGATTGAAACTGTGTATTATTGAATTTACCAATTAGTCAACCGATTTTCCGTTTTCAAACTTGAAAAATAATGTTAAAAAAGGGTTCAAAAATCATTTAATCACTCATTTCCGTTCCTTGAAAATCGCATTAGTTACAAGCATTTTCCTTTTATAGAAACTAATCTCCAAAACACAAGAACGTATGATTTTGAAAAAGAACCGTTCTTGAAGCTTCAGGAAACATGAATATTTATGTTAAAGAAAAAAAAATGACTGATCAGAGATTCCTTCTATTTCATGCTATGTTTAAAAAGGAACGGGTATTTCCTGTGCTCGAGTTTCATAAAATTAGCCAAAAAGGGGAAAAAGATTTTTTTTTACTATTAAAAAAGACCAATCATTCATGCCAGAAGCAAATGATGATGGTAAAAATTAATATGCATTGCGACATTCTTTGTGATTTGATGTGTGCAGTTTTATTGTAGTAATGAAGAAATAATTCCACTTACAGTACAGCTGCATAAAGGAAATTCTTTAGTATGTTTTAGTTTGCAATGATTTGCAAGCCTTTTTTTAAACTCAAAAAGAGTCAAAAAGATGCAAAAGAATAACTAATAACTAAGAGCAAAATACAAAGTTATAGTTTATAAATCATGAAATAACTATTTATAATAGATAAAAAACGTTATATAAACTAAATGATAAGGAAAAAATATTAAAACAAAACCCGACTTCATGACATTAGGGAATAGAATATTCCGTAAATTTCTTAGTCCATACGCTTGTCTATATATAAAAAAATGTTTTTGGGGGAGAGGAGGGCATATGATAAATTTTACTAAGATACCTTTATGTAAGACATTTTGAAAAAATCTCAAGCAATGGCAGTACCAGTTCTGCCTATTGGCCATACTTTTAGAGTATCGAGTCATTTTGTACTTATGTGGTGACAACTCCCTTGTTTTACCAGGTTTTGAACAGGGTGAGGCACGGGAACTTAATTTTTTTAATTTGGGGCGCAAAAAGCGTAGAGCAGCACAGAGTGGTGGGGAGAGGTTTAACGGAAAGATCAGAATGGAAAGTTTTGTTACATCATACTTTCAGTTGCTATGATGCTTTGGTCCAGACATCATCGCGCTTGTACTGTGAATTTTATTATCATTTTTTTTTCTAACAGCCTCTCGATAGGAATAGGGACTTAAACTGGTCTGCACGATCGACTGATTTTGCCCGCTGTGACTATTTCCTGTGTGGTTATCTGAAGTCTCGGATTTATAACAATCGTCCACAAACCCTAGAGAACCTGAAGAAATGTATCCCAGCCGAAACTTAGTCCAGTCAATAGATACATTTTACCTTGCAAAAAATGGGGTCAAAGATTTTATTTTTTTAATTTGTACATATTGGTGCCGACATGGCAAAACCAAGTTATCCAACACGAAAGACCCCGGGAGAACTTTTGGGGGCCGAAAAACCACAAAAATTTATAACTTTTTTTGTTTTTTCCAAAATATCTCCGAAATGGTTCAACTTAGAAAAAAGTTTTAAATGTAAAGTTTAAAGAACATAAAATTTCCTACAACTTTTGTATTTACAACTTTTTTGTAGCACAAATAACAAGCTTGCTATAGCTCTTTGAAAATAGGCAGTTTTCCTCCACTCCGAAAAAAAAAGCTTTCACACTGAAAGCAAGGCGTCATAATTATTAGAACTTCAATAGAAACTTTAGTTTCAGAGAGTTTATCGACAGTTACAGTAGTTTGAGTTTCTTGCTCACCTCCCCCCCCCCCCGCTGGACACAGTAGCAATTCTGGCTGACAGATTAGTTCTCACTAGACTCCAAAAACAAACGATGTATTATGAAACTGAAATAGATATATACGTATTCATTTAAAGCACATACGACGATGCAATAATAATTTTAAAAAAAACCTTCCCCACTGCTCACGAACTAACTTTTCTGATCTGACAGAGGTAGTCTTCATTAGACTCCAATAATAGATGATATATTGTTGTTTGTAACTGGATTACACAATATATACATTTATTTGAGGGATATTATTCGTACATTCGTACATGATTTATATTGCAGTTTGTAATTGAATTACAAAATCTTCTCATTCATTTAAAGCACATAATTCGTACCATCTATTCAATTACAAGCGTAAATGCAATATTCGAATATAAATGTGAATGAATAAATATTAGGGTGATAATAAGCAAACAATATACATAAAAATGAATAAATAAAGGTACAATAGTAATACGTAATGAACACTTTGAAAAAATTCTGCAGAAACTGACTTTTTGAGGCATGAAAAACCCTTACAAAATGAAAATCCAACTGTAGAAGATTAATACATACATCTAAATTACAGAGAGATTCATTCGACCTTAAAGCAAATGGAGAAATAACAACAAAATACGCTGTTTATCTTCTTCGAAGCCGTTTTGAAGGTCCAGGTTCTCCCAGTTCAGAATCTGTAGGGGGTAGAAAGAAGCTGTGGTCCTTTAATTGTTCATCTCCTTGTTGCGGTAATTCCAAAAGTTCCTGGAACAAATTATCTTCTTCAGCAGTCTCATCCAAAGATGAAATTTCTGCAACATTTTCACAATTTGTGCCACTGCAGTGTTTGCACGTGCTGGAGCATTTTAAACCTGCCTTGTGAGAAGAACAGGCTCCAGTACAGTTTTTCTTGCAGGTACAAGGTACAATCTTCAAAAGATTCTGAGTAACTGAATCTCTTTTCGTGTCAACATGCATTAGACCTTGCGTCCTACGTTCCCAACCCCATTTCTCTGGATCAATTATGTTGCCCAACCAACTTTGAATTTGGTGGTAGAACCGATATGAGTAATAACGTCTAGCATACCCCCCCCTCCCCGCACGTTGGAGGTACCCCTGCAAGATTTATCTTAGCCCTGTATACTAGTTTTATAAAAAGATTAAATTGCAAAGTATCCAAAGATAGGTTCAAATACTTTACGTCACCTGTGTATAATATTTGCAAAATGTTTTCTCCAGCTGCAGCTAAGGAAGGCATCATGATGACAGATTGGGTCCATAAATACTTCAATAGCTTCCTTAATTTCAGGAGGTTTTTTTTTTTTTTTTTTTTTTTTTTGACTATTTTGTACAATTTAATTTTGCCTTGGCCAAAGATCGCCGTAGTCGTATCACACCCACTAGACGCATGGATGAAAATAATATTGTTGGGGTCAAACTTAAAAGATTTATTGGGGAAAAAAACAAATCACAAGCATTCCCACTTCCAGGTTTTGTTGCTGAAAGGCTGTCCTAAAGCTGTCATCAGTCCTCTCGCTCACTATAACAACCTTTTCAATTTCTTTTGCCTTTGAAAGAGCAGTAAGTGAGTGAGTCGGCATCATCTTGAGTCTGCCTGACTTCAATGCCACACTCTTCGAAATATGTCTCAAGAAGTAGAATAAGACAATTCTTTTTGTTATAATTTGCCAGAAATCTTTCTTAAGGAATTTAGTTAACATGTTAGGTTCAACCATTACTTCAAGGGAGATTGATTGCTCATTGATATAGCATTTGTGACAGGCAGTGTGAATTGTCACTTCTTTTAAGAACTTCAAAAAACGCTGATGTTCTTCATTTTGCCGTTTTGCGCTGCATCTTTGAAGATTTTCTGTTCCCTTCTCCTTCACAATTTTTATTTCGCATTCATGCAAACTGATTTCGCAAATAATAATGATAATAATAAAAAAAAAACACCTTGATCAGGCGTGATCATTTTTAGGAAAAAAATTGTAATTCAGAACACACAAATTGATAAAACATACTCTCGCTCAAACCCTGAAGTGACCAACATGAGTAGCTATTGAGTCGATTCATCTCATTTGGAGAAAAAAAAGGGGGGGGGATGGAATGGGGGTGTTTTGTTTAAATTAAAGGGAACGGAGGCATTTACCCTCAGCTGTGAAAGACAAATGATTTCCAAGGTCAGACTGCCGGCGTTTCTCCTTTTTTCCTCCGTTATCCGATGCGCTTTCACGCACTTCGCTGAAGGGGTTCAGAAAAAGTGTGACTTTCAAGAAGCTGTAACTCGCTTGCTTTTCATGCTACAAAAATGTTGTAATGACAAAAGTTGAAGGAAATTTAATCCTCTTTAACATTTGCATTGGACGTTTTTTTGTAATTTTAACCATTTTTGAGATATTTTGAAAATACTACAAAAAGTCACAAATTTTTGGGGGTTTTCGGCCCCCAAAAGTTCTCCCGAGGTCTTTCGTGTTGGATAACTTGGTTTTTTCATACTGGCACTAGTATACACAAATTTAAAAAATAAAATCTTTGACCCCATTTTTTGTAAGGCAAGCCCGTTTTTTTCTACCTATTGACTGGACTAACTACCAATTTGCTGCTCCTGCTCCAAAGAGTTGTGCAATACTTCCGAGTTCGACTGAATCAGTGTATTGACAATGTAGGGCAACACTTACAAAATATTGTTTTCAAAAATGTGTGAAGCATAATCTTCCATTATGTGTGATAGGAAAATATTCTTACATGTAGATGCATGAATTTTTAAATTTCATTTTCAAAAAACGAAGTTCTCGCTCCCCACCCTGTATATAAATTTACCATTTTAAATTTTTCGGGAAAGCATATTTTAAAATAACTAGCTAAACTTAATTAACATGCATTCAGATAAATTTAAGACAGTGTTTTTTTTTCTTTTTTAAATTTAAATAAGAGTTCTTCTTTGAAAGTTAGTTCTAAGGTAGATGATGGGATAATGATGCAATTGTGAACACAACGTTGAGAGAAACATGCGAACAGTTCCCATATCCCATTTAAATAAAGTGTACACATTTACAAATATTGTTGTTCAACCATCAGTTTGTACACTTTTGTTCATTATAATTATTCTTTAAAAATATTTATTAATTAGTATCATTATATATTTTGTATTTTGTTTTAAACTAAATAGTTGATAAACAATTTAGTGTTATGTATAATACCTGCAGGAAATAAAAAGACAAAATATTTTTATTTAATTAAAAACTGAAGTTTAAAATACTTTTTAAGAGCAAGAATATGAGAAACTGTCACGCCAATCATTATGGGGTGATTCATGCCATCTCAGACTTTCTCCAAAAAAAAAAAATAATAATAATAATAACAACTGTTTCTTATCTTATTAGAAGACCAATTTCTCGTTCAAAGTACAGTTCTTCAGTTTCTACAGGCCCCTAAAGGTTTATGTGCGGTATCAAAAACTAAGCGGATTTTTGAGACATGGAAATTGCTATGAGCTACAACTCTTTCCGAATACAGTTGGAATTCGATTTTTTTTCACGTTTCAAATATAGAAGAGTCTAACTTAAGATAATAAACGGTAAATTTGCGACAACTAGTTGCCCCAAGGTCAATGAAGGTCACAAAAAAGTGGCATTTTTGTCGCTTTTTAGCATTTTTGAGGTCCAAAAAACAGCTAACACCTTTCAGTTGCCAAGGCAAAAGTAGTGTCGATTAAAAGGCAAGTGAAAGCACTTTAAAAAATGCAAAAGTAATTGAGGCGTTCAATGTGCTTTCAGTTTTATTGGGCTGAATTACGAAAAATGTCTAATTTTACCGATATTTAAACTGTCATAACTTCTTGCGCGAACAACGTATTGAAATACTTTTTTTGCCATTATTATACTTTATTATGTGTCTTACTATAGCAGTAAAATCCATTCATGTGAAATAGTTAAAATTTTTAAATACTTTTTTTAAACTTAAGCTTATTCCTTTAGTCTGGTTTTTTGTTTCTTGATACTACTTGCCTCACTAACTTATTTTAATCATATGATTTCGATGTAAACTGATATTTTAATGTTCTGTGACACATATACTACATTTTTGATATTTATATAGTTTTATGAATGATATTAAGAGCATTTAGCTGAGCCTGGGGACAGTTGATCCCGTTTTTTGTTAGATTGTTTGGTCATTCCCCCGTCAAAACACTGTACTGTGTCAGTTTTTAAATTTATTTAATATAATAAAATATTTTGAATTAAATCAAAAGTTGTTAAAGATTCAACGTTTCTTTGTATAAGGGGACTTGATCTCAGTCTGCAGGAAGAATGGTACTGGGGGAAAAAGAGTACTTATATAAATGCAAGTCAAAACATTTATTATTGCATTACAACCATTATTTACTCAATAAGAGAAAAAAATGGTCATATCAAATTGAAAACTGAAACAAAACAAAATTAACAGTTAATAAAGCAAAACTCTGTAATAAGAAATTACTTGTATTGCGAAATAAATTAATATTTATTAATCAATCTTGGTCAAGTGCATAGTGAAAATTAAAAAAATATAATTACCCAAACCAACTATTAAATCGAAGACAAGCTTATCGGATGCTTTAATTTTAAAAAATCATTCTTGAAATCAGAAAATTAATATGTATATATTTTTTTCTATTTTCATTTGAACCACAAATTTCAGCAGATTGTTGGTGTTAATTTAAAATATTTTTATAGTTTATGAAGTTAAAACACTAATTTTGCTCGTCACTAATTGTATGTACACTTAACCCATTCCCTTCCAAACATAGAAATATGTAATAAAAATGTATAAAACTAATTTTTTACGTTCATAGTTGATTAACTAAAGGAATGAAATAATTTTTCAAAAAAATATTTTATAATCTTACTAGTTACAAAATGTTGCAAAAACGTAACACTGGCATGAACCGTTAACCTCTGCTTTGGTGTGGAGGCGTTAAACTGCTAAAAAAAACTTGCTTTTAATACATTCTAAAACAACCGGTGGTGGGAAAAAATGCGAAACTATTTATTGTGAATACCTTGGCTTTCCATTTTATGGTTTTAGATATATTTAACGTAGTCTGACTAGCATATTGCGTCCAAGAAGGATATTTGATGCCCGCATACAACACGTTATGAGATTTTTCAGAAAATATAGTTTTGTGTAACTTCATTTCACATCGTTTGAAATATTTCATCGTCCTGAACTTAACAACTAATTTTGAAGAATGTATTTCAAGACATGTATCATATACTTGTAAAAAAAAACTTGTTTTTGTTAACTAGATATTGATCAAGATTTGCAGGAAAGATTCCATAATCCTTACAGAAAATGTATTCTCTTTTCAAGCTTACCGTCCACCATCTGCTGCCGTCATCCGTTATCGCAACAAGATTGAGAAACATGAGTATCACGTGAGCGTGACATGTTGATTCATTTCCATATCAGACCTGCCAATTACTAATCATTGTTGATAAGGATGGTAATTGTATTGTTCGAAAGAAACTTGCCTTTAATAGCATTCAATTACTTAATTATAAGAAAATACTTAACTGCATGAAACACATCTTTCTCAGACATGCGTAGTTCGAGTCGATGTAAATATTTCCTCTGGTAATTCCCGCTGATGATTTTTGCCGGGGACGTAACAATTTTATCTTATTGTTTTTTGTTAGATTTTTCTTATTTGTTGCTATTTAACCACCGTTCAATTCTGTTGAAAAAAAAAATTCTCAAGCTTATACTGCAACTTCTATCTTCTGGTTATTGCACAGTAAATGTTATGCTCGTAAATTGTATTTAGAGTATGGTAAGATAATTCATCCAAAAAATACTTACATTTTTCATATGCCAATAATCATCTTTAGAAAATAGGGTGAAAAAAAGGTCTTAGAGTCACTTATTGTACCGTAAATCATCGAAGTACAAAAACAGATAGAATGAGATAAAAAAGAGAAAGCAAAAACTTGTTTTCCTTTATTTCAAGTAACTTGTTTAAAATGTCTTAAAAAGATAGCATTTTAAGCTCAACCATGCTTTGGTTAAAATATTAATGTAGAAAAAACCTTTAAAAATAAAATGTAAGAAATTGAACCAGTTCTAATGCTTCTTTTTCCGCCTGAAAAAATTAATATCCATATTTATGCCTTTAAGACATTAGTTTTTCATTTTGTGGTGATAAAAAACAAGAAACGTTTTTAAAAAATTCTTAAAGTATTATGCAATACATTTACATTTTAAAAGCAGTTTTTCAACAAAGAAGACTTTTTTTAGAAACTTTTTTTTTCGTATCTTCACTTATGAAATTTTTTTCTCGTAAGTAGTTGCTCAATTGCTTCAGGCTTACCTTAAAAGCACTTCACTGTTAAGACAGATAGATATACGGAATATTTAAAAAAGGTCGTCAAAAGACGAAACATTACCCATGTAGAATGTAAAAATTATACTACTTATTTTAGTTGAACGGAATGATATAAAAAAACTGGTTTTAATCCTTAAAAAAAATACGTTAATAAAAGTGTACATTTTTTTAAAATTCAGATTCAAGATTTGTACTTTTTTAATCACCAGTATATTTATGCTTTCAAATACTAGTATAGTTTATCTTACACAAAATAAAACAAAAATTTAAAAAAAAAAATCTTGAAATTCTTTTTAGACAAATTTGAAATCACATTTTTGCAATCAAGAATGGGATGAGAATTTGTTAACGACAAAAAAAGTAGAGACCTTCGAAAAAGAACAAATGAAAATACGCTTAAATGGATTTCTCTGTTACTCAAAATAAATGATATAAAAAAAAACAATAGCTTCCAAAGTATAAATGATAAAATTATGTAGTGTTGGAAAAAGTACAACATGCCTCAAAAACTAACATAATTTTGTCGTGATTAAACTCTTTTCTCCTTCAGAGACTAGTAATTAGCTTCTAGATACGTGAAAACTTGATCTTTTGGTGGGTACACTAAGACATGAAAGTTCAATTCCAATTTTTAAGAAAACACAAAAAAAAAAAAAAAAAAAAAAAATCAAATTCTCAATACAAAAAGGTATTGCAAAAATAGATCTAGAAAAACTACAAATTCACACAAACGACGAGTAAATAAAAATGAAATGTAATTTTGTCTCACTGTTCCTCTAGCAATGGAGACGATGAAGCACATATTTTTTTCAATTAGTGAGCTCTGAAAGAATCTAAATTTGCCTGTAAAAATGTAATTGATTCTTGACTTTTGGTTTTTGTATGAGTTACTGTCTGTGAGAAGGTAAATAACATGTAGTATTGACACACAGTAGCGACATCTACCGCATATTTGTTTAGTACTGAGCTAATAAGATATAGAAGAATCTGCATCAGTAAATTGTTTCAAAGTGCCATTTTGTAATGTAGCATTTGATAAGAATGGAATGGTTTCACTGTAGCACGTGTCTATAACTAGCACAACAGCATCTTTCCTGCAGTGTGGTACAAAAAACATGAAATAATTTCAAGTGCCTGGTTTCAAATTTATTGATTTAAGTACAGATCTTCCATAGTGCAATAACGCACATATTGACATTCCAGGTGAACACTGAAATATCTAAAATAAATATTAAACAATATTTAGTGCATGACATAGGAAGAACTTCATTTTTTCGTAAAAGTATTTTATGAGATTAATCAATGTAATGCCACCGTTTGATGCTCATGTCGTTCAGAGTTCCGAAAAAACTGACACCTAGTCACGTGGTAATCACGCGGTAATTTATGGCGATAATCACTCGACGTGGTAATCACTCGATCGTGTGTATCGTGGAAATCACTCAATCATAGTTATCGTGGCAGTCACGCAACGACGTAATCACTCGGAAGTCGCAGTCATTTTGACACCATCATATTGTTCAAGTTATGGTTAAAACTTGAAACTTGCATAAAACATCAAAAACACTTGTAAACACAGCAAGACCTGAAATCGCCATCAGAATTGACATTGCTGCGTTTGTTGGTCTGGGCGCACTCCAGCAAGCTATGTAAAGATTAGGAATCGACTTCAAAATAAATAACGAGACGACGGACCTTCGAGAGCCTAGTATGTCAAACGTCATTTATACCTGTATTGAAAAACATGGGTATAATCTTCTTAAATGATTTACTTTCCCAAAATGATCCTGAATTTCCATCAGATTTTTTGGCTACCCTGTATCTGCTTCAGAAAGACTCTGCTTACCTGACTTTCTTCTTTTTGAGCATGTTAAAATTTTGAAATGAAGCTAAATGGTATTACACTCAACACATTGCAATGAAACTTATTATTAAAATTAATATTTTAACTAGAATAAGTACGGACTAGAATGAGCAGGAATAACCCAAAACAAGCTTGTGTACGGCACAAATCATATTGTTACAAATCCTGTAAATAGTAATTATTGTAGTAAGGTAACCTGTAAATAGTTTCCCGTAATGAATATACAACCCCTTTTTCATTCGGCTAAAGTATACGACCCCTATTTTCTTTCTTTTCATTGATAACGGTCTACGCATTTCGCGAAGAGGTAAGAATGTTGTGGAAAATTCTTTTCGGTGTATTTAAGCCGTTAGCGATGGATAAACAGTCAGTTTCGATTGATATTTCGAACTGAGAAGATTTTTGCTCTGTTTATAGCGAGGCATTTCGCTGTGTTGTTTTCGTATTTGGAAGTAAATACGTGTGTAAACGTTGAGTTTACGGTGTTGTGTGATAATTGCTTAATTGCTGATGAATAATTTAGCAGTTGTTGAAGATCTTTCCTGTACATAGTGTAAATAAATTTCCTGTGTTTTTATCAAGAACTGTGTCTTCATTTCAAGAAAGTGGAAGTCGCACCGAATCCGTTACAATTTGGCGCCCAACGTGGGGCTTCTTCTCGACTTTCTTGGAGTAAGTGTGACTTTGGACATTTTATTATAAAGACTGTTTGAATTTATAGACTTTGTTTTTATGGTGATTACTCGCGCAATGGATGACCAATTAAAACAACTTCTGGAAGCAATTAATGCTGCGAAAAGCGACTTGGCTGAAAGTTTGGCTGCTAATCAAGAACAATTAAAAAATGATATGACGGCTAATCAAGAACAATTAAAAAATGATATGGCGGCTAATCAAGAACAATTAAAAAGTGATTTGACTGCAAGTTTTACTGCAAATCAAGAACAATTAAAAAATGACATTGCGGCTAATCAAGAACAATTGAAAAGTGATTTAATGTTACTGAAAAATTATTTAGCTTCTAACCAAGAGGAAATTAAAAACGACTTACTTCGGTAAAGACTGTAATGGAAAATAAATTTAATGAGATAGAGCATCGAGTTGATGCTTTTGAGGAAAAATTTGAAACAGTAGAAAACCGTATCGCAACAGTTGAAAATCATGTGGATGAGAAAATTAAAAAGTTGGAAAGGAGATTGGCGATCGCGGAAAGCAGCTCTGTACAGTTTGGCGCTCCCACATCGGTTGCTCGACCGTCCATTAAACTTGCCACATTTGATGGGAAAACTTCGTGGCAGGTTTACAAAACTCAATTCATGATAGTGGCGGAAGCGAACGGATGGGACTCTGCTACCAAGGCCTGCCATCTTGCAGCATCCCTGAGAGGTGACGCAGCGGACATTCTCCAGACCCTTCCGGACAGCCAGCGCCTGGATTTCGCCGCCCTCACATCTGCGTTGGAGCTTCGCTTCGGTGAGAAGTGCCAGAAAGATTTCAGCCGACTCCAGTTGAAGTCCCGTTTCCAGAAAACCGGGGAAACCCTGCAAGAGCTAGCGGCGGACATCGAGAGACTGTCTCATCTTGCTTTTTACGACTGCCCTGCGGATGTTCGAGACAACCTGGCACTCAACTACTACATCGACGGGGTTCGAGATCCGGAAATCCAGAAAGCTCTACGGATGGCGGATGTCAAAGACCTGAGTTCTGCTGTTGTGTATGCGATGAAGTTGGAGGCCGCCCAGCAAGCAACCCGCAAGGATCGCCATCTAATCCGGACTCAGGAAGCTGATGAGTCTGATTCCAGGTCGTCCCACCTCGCTGAACTTGAGAGACAACTCGGTGACTTGACAAGACATTTGAGCAGCATAACAGCCCAGTGTGTAAACGTTGAGTTTACGGTGTTGTGTGATAATTGCTTAATTGCTGATGAATAATTTAGCAGTTGTTGAAGATCTTTCCTGTACATAGTGTAAATAAATTTCCTGTGTTTTTATCAAGAACTGTGTCTTCATTTCAAGAAAGTGGAAGTCGCACCGAATCCGTTACAATATTTATTATTTTTTACCCGACTGCGCGAGCGTGACGCAAAGGAAGGTAATGAGTTTATGAACCGATGTATGTATGTTTGTTCCTATGTGGCGTTGTACAGGCTAAATGCCTTGGCCAATTTTGTAAATTCTTACGTCAATCGATTTGTCTTAACCTTCAGAGTCACTAAACACATGGCAGTTGTCAAAATTCACCATTTGCTGCCTGCGTGCAACAAATGAAAGTAGCGTTTTCTTTGCCTAAATGTTTTGTTTACTAAGTCTACTAATTCGATTTTCATCTCTAACTTGTTGCATTTGTTTCTGTCGTGATTCAGGGGACTGAGTTTCGCAACGTGTACTTCCTAAACGGGTTCTTTTAATTTAGTGAGAAAGATTTTTGCTAAAGGTCAAGCATATGTAGCTTTAAGCCGAGCTAGGTCCCTAGAGGGACTAATAACCAGTAGTTTAGACCACTGCAAGTTACTTAATAATCCTCACGATATAAACTCTCTCAATGAAATGACAAGATTGAAAAATTTACCGTCCTATAATCATAATAACTAAGTCAATGAAAATTAACTAAATAGTGTAAAATAAAAATAATTATTAACGAAAAACAAAAAACCCGACTGCGTAAAAACCAAAAAAACTTAAAAGAAAAAAAAATAACCCCAGTAGCATAGAATGTTATTAAGTAGGGGAGACCGGGGCAGGTTTTCGCGCTTTTTTTTTTTTTATTTATTTACCTAAGTTTGAAAAAACTGTACTATACCATTCAAAGAAACCTTGGCTACAACGGGGAATTACTTACATCAATTAATTAAGCTTTGTTTTACAGAAAAATAGTGTCGTTATGTCACGTTCGAAAATGTGCCCCGTGACAGGGGCAAGTTTTCGCATACCTTATTAATAGACAGGGGCAAGTTTTCGCATGCACTTATATCAATTTTTTGGAGAAATCAAACAAAATATTTCCAAGGTAGGTTATTTATTGATTTTCAGTAAATATACATTTAAAAAAAAACTCATCACCAACTTGGCTACTTCATAATTTTAATACGTGTAGAACTGTTCAAAACACTAAACGTCATCGTCACTGTCACAGTTAATGCATACAAAGAACATAGGGTTTCCTTTTAATGCAAGACTCGTAGGCCAATCTTTTGCAATGAGTGCACTTACCCATATATCTTTAGCCTTACATTTACTGTTCAATTCTAATCAATAAATGCAAGCACAGTCTTCTTCCTCTTCATCACTTGATTCTTCATTTTCTTCGGGCTTATTAGGTTTTCCAATTTGTCTCTTAAATAAACTCTTTTTTACATTTTTCTTACCTTTCTTTTCATTCTCATTTTTCATTTGTTTTCTCTGCTTAGCTTGTTGCTGCTCTAGTCTAAGCTGCTCTTTGACCGGAGTGTCCGGTGAAAATGGCTGACTTTCTCTTCTTTCTTCCTTTGCCGGGCTGTTTTCTTGGACCTCTGCTTTTTCCAGAGGTCTCACTTCTTTTGGGGTGGGACAACTAACGTTTGGCTGTATTAGAACTTGAGTTTCAGCCTCTTCGTGCTGCCCTGTTACAAGCCTGTACACATCTGCCTGCATCTGTAACGATATCTGGGTTCAGGGGAAAAATCTCTGACACCCTGAAGCCATGATGATTCAAAAATAGCACTTGATGGGCCAGGAGTCGCATTTAATGAGGCAGGAGCACAGAACTGTCTGGGAGTTTCAGTTACCTTTTCAGAGGTTAACTTTCTACAATAATTTGCCGAAGTCCTGTCGCACAATCCGAACTCTGCCGCTACACTTTTCATACTTCTTCCTTCTTTTACTTTGTTGACAGCTTTTACTATAGTCTCTATGGAGTACTTGCCTCTTTGAGACTTCTTTTTGTAGTGTCGTACCATGACAAATCTGAAAACCCAACACACAAATCAATATCAAGTCATAATAATCAAGTCATTCTGTGAACATATCAGTTTCATGCTATTTTTATAAACATTTAGGCCTATTTTGTTTTAACATGTATCTGTCATGAATGATCGAGATTGTGTTTTATTTTTTGTCTGTTTTTTGTTTAAAAATATAAGTTGTCAAATAAGAAGCTTACTTTTTCATGTGTATTTAACTATTTATGCTTCATTTAAGAGTAAATAATATAATAAACATCGATAAATAATAGCGATCGAAGGGGGCGGGGCATATTTTCGACGCGACGGGGCACGTTTTCGATGCGAAAATATGCCCCGCTTGGTGTTCGAAAACGTGCCCCTTCGCCATGTTTTTCCTTTAACTTCACGCAGACGGTCAAAAAAAAATTTTATGGACAAACTATCGTATCACTGGTAGCTCCTAAATGTGCTCTTTCGAAATATTACAACAGACAAAAACTTAATTTAAGACGTATATGTTTGTTTTTAGTTTAAATGAGGTCATCAAAATTTACTTACCTGTATAAAAACAGGTGAAACTGACGTTACGCAGCGATGTGAACAGCCATCTCACTGAAACTCTCGTAGTTTTCGTATAGTGGTGCTGCCTTTCAAATAGTCTGGTCGCTGCTTCGCTCTACCTGCTCGCTAACGAGTTAAAGTCAAATCGAAAACGTGCCCCGCGCGAAAACCTGCCCCGGTCTCCCCTACTACTTAACAGTTACTTATTTACTATTGAAATAGTTTTATAATCGTTACACACATAAGACAAATCATAAATTCAAAAGCAGAATAGAAGGATCAACAGTTGGGGCCCATTCCGTTTCCAATCAAAGGAACCCCGTGAAATTTGACTAGACCCCGAATGTTGATCTTTCTATTCTGCTTTTGAATTTATGATTTGTCTTATGCATGTATCGATTATAAAACTATTTCAATGGTTTAGTTATTCAGTAGTACGTAACAACATTCTAAGCTACGGGGCTTATATTTGTTTCTTTTCTTTTTTTTTTTTCGATTTTTACGCTGTCGGGTTTTTTGTTTTTATTTAATAATTATTTTCTTAGAATTCAGCAATCATTAGTAAAAAGTATCAACGTCAGATAAAAGAATAAAAGCCACACAACTCAGATTTCTGTCAGAAACGAATTTTTGTCAAGACTGGACATTTGGTCGTTGTTGTTAATAAGGTATAAATTAATCAATTCTGATAATCATAAATGAACATCCAGCAATTTTTTACATCCATGTGCTCGAAATTTTTATTAGTGTCAGTGAAATTTCAACAATATTAATTTAACAGGAAGGAAAACATTTCGTGCATATTAAATTGTCCTTTTGAATGCTAAACAAGGCAAGAAAAATATAAATCATAATACTTTTGTTAAGCACTTATTTTGAGAAAGAAACATCAAAATAGCGTTTTATTTTACCAGTAATGTATTCGCATGCTTAATTAAAATCGTTTAAAAAAGTAAGTACCTAACAACCAAGAATAACACAACGATAAACAAATATCAGCTGTTACTGAAACTATGGTCCCATGATTTTTTTTTACCCTTGACATTTCATAATTAATTAGCAGACAATCGCATAATTTGTGTCATTTTAATTGCACTTTTTGGCTATAAAAGGAGTAAAATAATTAGCTGCATATTAACCTTCGAAATTATTTTAGTTTAATAATGAAGCCTGTTATTGTTGAAAAAGAAAATGCATTTTCCATTAAAAAACCGAAGCATCAACACCTACTCGTGTTTTTGTTTTAAGTGTGTTTTAATACGCTTCAAAAATTTGCTTTGGCGGTACTCAATTTCACCGCCCCAGTTGCCTGAGGTATATTTTGAGACTAAAAAGTAGTATTATGTTAATTGGATTATTCTTTAAAAAATCGTTTAAAATATAAGAATCTGTTCAATATTCACTGTTAAGTCAATTCACTGTCGCTATGTTTTTAATTTGACGTCAGATTTAAACAATGAATCGAGTTAAAGAAAGAAAAAAAAATGAAACTAAAAACAAATCTTCAACAGTTTTTTTAATGGGTTCTGGAAACATAGTAAGTTATTGATTCTATGTTTGGAGAAATTGAAATGAGTTTACCTTTTCTTATTCTCAAGCGATAAACTTGTAATAATTAATTATCACCTCTTTGCATTAAATTGGGGTAACGAGTTTGAATAATATTCGACATATTTAAATGTTTTTTTTTTGTAATTTTCTGTTTATTTTAAAAATTTACTTCTGTTTTTAAAAGTTGAAGCTTTGCAATCGGTGGTTCCCAAACATTTTAACTCCATCGACCCCTTTAGATGTTGACTAACACTTATCTAGCCATCCATTTTTTTTTCATTGAAAAAACTATAAATTGACGCTAGTGAACATTGATATAATAGAAAATATAGATGTGTAGTCTAATTTTAATTTGAAGCGTAAATATAAATATATATATATATATATATATATATATATATATATATATATATATATATATATATATATATATATATATATATATATATATATATATATATATATATATATATATATATATATATAATCGTAAACAGATAAGACAAACCATAAATTTAAAGCATAGGACACTGGAGGACTATTGCTAAGGGCGGATTACAATGGGCTATGTAGCGCGTTAAAAAATAAGTATAATTTGATGCCAAGTGAAATAAACTAATGAACATTACACTAGAAACATTCCAATGACGATAATTTATTGTACTTTGAAATTCAGAAGGCGTTGAAAAGTATTCAAATTACGAAACGGTCGTTTAGGACTAAGTACGTAAAAGTGAATAAATGTAATTACCGCCCCCAATAGTTCCTGCGTAAGATGTCAATATGAAATATGTCTACCATGGAGAGCGATGCAAGCTTCCACACGTGATGTGATCCTTTACACAACATTATACAGCAGCTGTTGGGGTAATTTATTCCATTCCTCTGTCAATCACGGATAAGGGTGTCCTCACTTTTTGAAGGGCGTTGTCGACCAGCAAGACTGCTCCCCAAAGCATCCCAAACATCTTGAATATGGTTCAGATCTATAGAACGTACTGGCCATCCGATGGGATGAATATGTTGAGTGAGCTAGACACTCCTGGACGGCGATTGTTAATGACATGTCAAATTGCCATCCATGAAAACGAATTTATCGCCTACGGCACCACAGAACACGTGAACATGAGGCAGTAGAACAACATTAAAGTATCACTAGCCGTCATAGTCTTGTTTGGATGCACAGGAGCGACGCATGTCCATTTATCATATTATCATCCATACCATGACACAACTTGTTGGATACTTTTTTGTGTGTTTGTATTTGCCGGCTTGTATGTCGTACCACTCTCGTGTCAGGTTAGCTGTCGTCCACAATTAGACGACCTGCTTTCATCTGAGAATAGTTCCCAAGCCCAGTCGACTTCTCTCCAAATGTAATACTGAAGACATCGTAACCCATTAGTTACGATGATAACGTAGTTATAGAATCAATAACTACGAGCAAAACACTGACTTGTAGATAATGGGATGTACGAAAAAAGTTGACTGACGTATAGTCTTACTGCATTCAAACGTCTGGCTACAGTTTTTCGGGATCTGTACTTGCTAGTAGCAGCAGGAAACTGCTTTGCTGCCTCAATAGAGTGTTGCGCTGTTCTCTTTTCGTTGCTAGCACAAAATACCAATCTTCTGCTGATCCTCGTGATATTTACTGCACATTTAATTTGTTTGAAATGACTTCCAAACTCTAGAAGCAACCCTGTGACTGACGCCGAACTCCCTGGTAACATCTATATTTTTCTGCCCTTCTTCGAGTTTTCAACCCCATGGCCATTTATAGAATCATCTAAGGGATGTCGGACAGATATACCGAAAAGTGCAAGTTCGTCAGTTGATTCTTTCCTATCAAACTTTGCGTTTGAACAACAATTTTAATCACGCACCTAATCCTTCATTTCGCTTATGACCGCTGTCACGTGACATCGTGAGCAACATCGTGAGTCTAAACTGTGCATACTCACAACATGTCTTACTGTATCCATAACTTATGCTAATTTCCATATTTCCTTGCCTTCCATTTTTAGGTTGTTAACGCTGCTATTGCCATCCGTCCTCAGCAATTGTCCAAGGATCAACAGTCGAGGCCCATTCCTTCCTGAATCAACGAACCCCATAAAAGTTGAATGGGTCCCGATTGTTGATCCTTTTATTCTGCGTTTGATTTTATGATTTTTCTTATTTGTGTACGATTATAAAACTATTTCAATGGTATAATTATTCTGTAGTACTTAATCTCATCAAAAGCAACCCTGTTGTAAAAATTTCCCCGCCAAGAAAACCTTTAACTTTTCCGCACAAAAAAGAAAATCTGCATCCTAAACCCAAAAACCCTCAGCCATAAAAAGTTATGATATCTAGTTTGCCCGCCGAGTATCTGCCAAACTATCATCCTCCATCTTCTCCTTTTTTATCACAGCTACTTCCATTAGAACCTCCTCCCACCTTCAACTTCTCAGAAATATGGATAGATCTTTTAAATTTTTTATCTTGTTTGGCGGGAAACTTCCCATTTTTATTGCAAGATAGCCATTTTTGGATGTTGCATTCATATACTACTCCTACTGAAGATATACCAGGGGTTCCACAGAAAAAAGTAGATGTTATAAAGGGTTCCACTCATCAAAGAAATAAAGAAACGCTGTTTTTAAAGCGATAGACGAACTTTACGGCCTGCAGCTGTAATACATGCTTCGCAATCACAAATCCTCTCTGTTGAAATAACGAGACTTTTGTAAAACTTTCATCAGTCCTTTGTTGTGATGCGTGAATTAGAGCTACTAAAGGCCGTAACTTTTAACAACTGCTCTAAATATTTCTTTAAAATTAAAGTAATGGGTAAAATCACCTTTTCGCAACAAATCTGTGACCTGTTTTTGCATCTGTCAGTTACTGGATTTGTGTGCATGTAGCATGACAGCGACCATAAGTTCCTTATGATTCTTTACTTCTTATATCCTCCTCTTTCACACCCCTTATATTTTTTGCTTGAGAGCTTGGATTCACTCTGCAGGCATACATGTATATAAGCGTATATGTACTTGTGTGTACATACATGTACTGGTGGATACACGTAAAAGTACGTATATACGTCTATACAGGTATATAACCATGTTTGCACGTATACATACGTATATACATGTGCCTACATATATACTATATACGTCTTTAGACACGTACAAAGAGACACTGGATGTATGCATGAATTAACTCGTGTATACCTGTATATATAGTCACGCATATATATGCGTGTATACATCTACTTTACACGTATTACTCAGGTATGCACGAGCACGTATATATTCGAGATACAAGTGAATATGCGCATATGATGTTTGTTTATACGAGTATATACTCGTATATACACGTGACACGTATGTACACATGACATGTATATACTCGTGTAGACACGTATACATTCCCGTAGATAATCACGTATGCATGATTATATGCTCGTGTTTCCACGTATATACTCGAGTAGGCACGTGCATGCATGTATCTGATGTATACATGTATCAACTCATATATGAACGTTTATCCTCATGTTTACACGACACGCATATACTCGTGAATACACACATATACTTATGCATATACTTGTAACCAGAGCTGCCAAATTCTACGAAAATATCGTAGTTTCTACGAATTACAGCTTCAAACTACAACGCTACGAAAGAGGGTCCAAAACTACGATTTTTTACGAAAAAAAAACATAAACCGCAGTCAAACTAAGCCGGAAAGGTAAGTTCAGAAAACCAAACTTCTACACTTGTGCTGACAGTCTCTGCGAAACTAGCATCGCTCTTCGAAAGTTGCATGGTGTAACGATGGATCGTTTTTTAGATCGTGACGCTGATCAGGTTATTGAATCTTCGGTAAAAAAAAGCGGAAAAACTCCATGAAGAATATAAAATGTTTCATTCCGGAACAATATTTTCTGTATCATATTTGAAATTTGTTAAGTATCATTGTTTTTGTTGTTTATACTCTAGACGATTCATCAGTTTTTTTAAATCTGCAGCGGCTCCCTCCCCCCCCCCATGCAAAATGCTAATACGATTTTGGATTTTCAAAAGTTCGTAGCTCTGCTTGTAACTATAAAAATAACCAAAATATAAAATTTTAGGGTAATTTGTAACGGCTTTGCATCTGTTTTTAATTATGATCACTTTACCCCATGCTATGACTACTTTCCCTCACCCCATGGGGTAGAGTGGTCATAAATACATAGGGAAATGAAAGTGTTATAAAACTATTTGAATCAGTTTTTTTCCCTGAAATTTAATGCGCCGTGTTCTTTATTAATGCAATGTAAAATAACAACAAAAAAGGTTGAAGTGTTTAAATAATGTATTGTATTTATTATCCACCTAAGTTGAAAACCTATGATTTTATGACCATTTTACCCCACCAGACCCTAGTCCCTTTAGCGACCTAGCTCGGCTTAAACATAAGCTTGACCTTTAGCAAAAATGCGCGAACTTAAGTCAACCATACAAACAACCTGTATAACGCATGATGACTTGAGCTCAGAATGGTCCACCGTCAGACAAATCTTTCTCGCAAAACTAAAGCCTGTCAAGAAAGTACACGTCGAGAAACTCAGTTCCCTGAATCATGACAAAAACAAATACAACATATTAGAGATGAAAATGAAGTTAGTAGACTTCTTTCCTTTTTTTTTGGTGCTTATCGCACGGATTTATTTTGATGAGGAGTACATTTTGAGTGTCGTGCCTCCCTTACGCATGATACATTTTTTATTACAGTACAGAATGCTTATAAACAACATATGAAAGAATTTGCATCAGAAAGAGGGAAAAGGACATCCGGAGCGAGGGTGGGAGTCGAACCCACCGCCTCAAGTGTGAGAAGCAATCGTTTAGAGCACTCGGCCACTGAGGCCCCAATTAGTAGACTTAGTAAACAAAAAAATTCAGGCAGTGAAAGCTACCCGCATTCGTTGCACGCTGCGTCGCACGCAAGTAGCGTTGGGCCCCGGTCCCGAACTGACAAAATGGCTACTGGTTGCTGATATGGTGAAATTTGATTACTGTCATGAGTTTAGTGACACTGTCAAGGTTAAGGCAAATATATTGACGTAAGAATTACTAAAATTGGCCAAAGCGTTTAGCCACTACAACGCCACATAGGAACAAACATACCTACATACATACATAGACTCATAAACACATTGCCCTCCTTTGCGTTTCGCGCGCGCAGTCGGATAAAAAAAAATAAAAGTACTTTTTTCACTTCTTTCTATTAAAAAACAAATTGATCTCTTTAGAGGCAAATACTTAAATATATCATTTACGTACTTTAAAAAAAAAAAAACAAAAGAGTTTTTTATGAAATTATTTTCTAAAATTGGACTCAAGGGAAATAAGAAACAAGCACACTTTTAATTGAAAAACGATTATTCACAAACTTGGCGTTGAATGACAAAAAGCGTTTTGAAAGTTCAAACTGGCGTAATGAGGAAGAAGCTCTTGCACTTCAATTTTTTCTTTTTAAATTGTGATTCCTTGTCTAATCTCCAAACAATCGTTTCGTATGCGTTTTAAATTTTGATAATCACTGGTCTATTATGGTAATTAATTTTGTCTTTTAATTTATTATCGCTCCTCTATCTCCCCTGAATAAATTACTGACTCCTTGAGGAACCAGCCTTCGAAGGGTCGATCTGACCCAGGTTTAATACCAATGCAGCAGATTATAGTCGTTCTATTCATTAATCCAACTCGTATTTTTTAACAACGCGCAGTAACATTTTTTTTTCTTATCTCTAAATCAACAATTACTGCACATACGTAGTACGATCCAAAAGTTCAGGGACAAGTTGTATAAAACTTTACTCTAAATAGTTCACATCACCGAAGCACATCCACCTTCTAATTAATTATTTTGAGCGACAATGCATTTCCACCAACGTTCGTATAACTTTTGGAAGTACTCCTGGAAGCTATTTTTCTCAACCTCCTGGCCAGCCCTCCTGCGACGTAATATGAGCTTCATCGTGGTGAAGAAGGCGACTTCCATGTTGAGGATGCACGCTTCGATTGGATGTCAAACAAATAACGCCATGTTTCGCTGAACTTACCCCGTGTGACTTTTACCTTGTACCTACTCCCATCATTTAAAATACAACATTTGCAGGGATGCCGCTGTCTTTCGTCAGATGATGTTAGAGTTGCATCGCAGGAGACCTTACAGGATGGCGCGAAAAATGACTACCAGGAGTGCTTCGAAAAATTATACGAACGTTAACGAAGTGCATAATCACTCAAGGTGACTATTTTGATGGTGGATGTGCTACGGTGCAGCGAACTATTAATGGTAAGGTTTAATACAACTTTACTCCAAACATTTGGATCGTACTACATATAATTCAAGATTTGAATATGTTTGACGGATTTAAAAGATGAAAATGCTTGTACATGGAAGTTTTAAAACAAGCCTCAGTAAACTTGCAGGTTTGAAGAAGAATATATCGTAGATACGGTATGTTTTATAAAAACTGCAACTATAAACTTAACAAATATTTTTTATTTCTATTCACTTTCTACTCAATTTACTAAAGAATGTATCTTGTATGTTTAGATTTCCAAAACTTTCCAAATATTGTTGGACATACCAACATTTTGCTAACTTTTCGAAAGATCTCTGATCGGTGATCATTCATCCAATTTCAGCTTGACATTTAAAATGCTTTAATCTCATTTCAGAATTTAAAGAATTGTTGGAATCGAAGAATCATCCTCTGATTCCCATTTCTTGAATTATACATACGATTCGACGTTGCTTATACGTAAGGCCACCGCAGTTGGATGAAATCGATATCGAGGGCGATTTCCGCTTTTTCCAGAAAGATAATGCTAACGGTCTTGTTTCCAATCCAAAGAATGGAAAACTTTAATGGAAAGATTTTGCAGTTCTTTACTTTTCTTTTCACGTCTTCACGATTTCTTTCAGCTATTCTTTTCTCATTTAAAGAAAAGGGGGAAATGCTGTTTGAACTTTGAATGCTTCGAAAAGTTTGAAGAAGAGTGTGAAGCATACGCGATGCCAATCGTGAATGGTAAGCACCGAAAGTCCGAGGTCACAAACAAGTCAAGTAACAGAATATGTCTTACGTTACAGTGAAAGTTTGGAAAATACGGGATTTTTTTTAATGCTAAGGAGAGAAAAATGGTAACGAGTAAACAAAACGAATCTCATAAACCGATTTTGGATGAGAGAATAGAATTTTGTTTGAAGCGTTGGTGTTTGGGGTTATATTTAAAGGAGTAAAAATCTCCAGATTTTTAAAGCAACTAATATATTATTACTGCCTATTTTTGCTAATACCAGAGATTAAATTATGACTTATGGGCTAAGGCAACTTTGTACAACTATCGACTCGTTCAGAATTCCGAACCAAAGCAAAACATAATTTAACTCATCACCAGAAGATTGTTGAACAGAGTTCCTACCGTCCTTTAAAGCCTTTTTTTGTGTCAATGTGTTTAATTCTTTATGTACATGACTTTTCTTAGAGCTGGGGAGGATATCCATATTTTCAGTTGCAAGTGTACATTCTGAAATCTGAGAAAAATTAAAAGACTTATTTATTTCTAGCTAGTGTTATTTTTTTCAGTTTTTAGTTGTAAAATAAACTTTTTTAAAATGACAATTGGTGTCCCAAGCTTTAATCTACTGCTTCATTTCTGAAAGAAAAACAAAAACGATAAGCTTAAAAAGTTGGAGAGCAGGACCTATAACTTGGGACAATGAATATTTTTTGCATCATTTTTAACGGAAATATATACACATTATATATAACCTTATAATAAGTTAAAGCACTAAAGCTTCTCCTAAGGCTTAAAGCCTAAAATTAGAATATATTTTTAGGAGAAAGTGTGTTCAAAAGTGTATAAAATATGGGAACTGGACTCTACACGACTTCCCAAATTTATAACTAACTTAATTACAAAGCGAAGTGGTCATTCCTGAATCTTCATATATATATATATATATATATATATATATATATATATATATATATATATATATATATATATATATATATATATATATATATATTATATTATATATATATATATACATATATATATATATATAGTATATATATATATATATATATATATATATATATATATATATATATAATATATATATATATATATATATATATATATATGTATAATATATATATATATATATATATATATATATATATATATATATATATATATATATATATATATATATATATATATATATATATATATATATATATATATATATATACACTGATGAGCCAAAACGTTATGACCACCCAGTCAATAACGCGATGTGCCACCTTTGGCCTGCAAAACAGCTGCGACTCGCCTTAGAGCATGGTTGCCACCGTCATGGGACGGAATTCCGTCTTTTAAAAATTTCGGCCATCGGATTTTTTTTTCCATGTTCAAATGATTTTTATAGATGAAACAAATCTTTACTTTTGAATCTCTCACTCTCAAAAAAGGTCTTATTCTTCTGAGGACAAAAAACTGGCCCATCTGCTAAAGTTAAAAAGATAAGCTGTTTTTTTTTCCCCAAAAAAATAATTAAAAAAGTCACTCAATCTGTTGATTTCAACAATTCTTATCTTAATCTGGAAAATTTTATTAAAGTTTTTATCACAATGCATCTTAGCCAAGAATCTCATACCTGAATTTTTTTTAATTACTATTTTTTTGTATGAAATATGAACTATTTATGTAACATGAACTATAAAATCTGAAGCTTTTTTTCTGCAGTAGCAAATAGTAAGATTTTTTAATGTATTTTATTATTAAGTTCTTTTTCTGCTTTTACCTCCTAAAAATCTTGGACAATGATATGTTATTTTTTATTTAGATTTTAATTTTTACTTAATCTTACAATCTGGTTTTACTATATAGTTAATTCATCAAAAATTAGCATTATATATGTCTGAAACATCAAACAAACTAAGAGCTAACATTTTGGGTGTCGCGAAATGGAGCCACGCGCTTTTCAGTCCTGGCCAATTTTTAGAGTGGCACCCATGCCTTAGAGATTGTACCAAATGTTAATACAGCCGTCACGCGAAGTTGAGATATCTTGACACCGTGGTGTTTCAGCTCTGAGCTGAATTTCCATGAAATCCCAAATGTGCTCTATAAAATTTAAATTCGGTGATTTTGGTAGCCAGGACATTGATTGAAATTCATCTTGCTGCTAGAACCACATGCCGTTTCCAGTAGGGAAAACCGACGCCATGTACGGGTGCACCTAATCTGCCACGATGTTCAGATAATCCACAGCTTTCATGGCCACAAACCAATCTACCACAACTAGGGGTCCCAGAGCCTGCCAGGAAAAAGTCCCCCAAATAATAATACCGCCACCACCAGCCTGTTTACGACCAAGGGTGCATGACGGGAGCAACTGTTCACCTGTAAGACGGTGAACCCTGACACGACCATCCACGTGAACAAGAAATCGCGATTCATCGGACCAGATAACTTTCTTCCAGTCATTCAAGGACCAGTTTCGGTGTTTTCGGTCCCACTGTAGTCGTACTCGGCGATGATGATTGGTCAATAGAGGCACACGTGTGGAACGTCTGCTGCGCAGTCCCATATTCAACATTATCCGCTGAACTGTGTGTTTGGAAACACTTCTACTCGCACATGCATTGTATTGAGCTGTTAGTTGATCAACTGTCTGCCTGCAATTTTGCTTTACCAAGTCTCTAGCGTCTCTTATCTTTCATGACGCGTGGCGTCCAACACCTTTACGCTTACTGTTGGTTTCACCGTCATTTTTCCACTTTGCATAAGTACTGACAACGACAGATCGTGAACAACCTACCAGCCTTGCAGTTTCTGAGATACTCGTTTCGAGTCTTCGGGCCATCACAATCTGCCCTCTCTCAAATTCGCTAAGATTTTTATCCTTTCCCATAACTTGCAAAAGAAAGTGTTCGAATGAAACCTTACCTTCTCCAGCCCCAGTTAAATACCAATCTCACCTCATCATGTGGTCTCCACGTCATTCAGACGACTTCTTTGAAAAGTTAAGGGTGGTCATAATGTCTAACATCTAGGTAAATGCTTTTTTGTGACAAGGCTGGACTGGATCCGGGAACTTCACTGTTTCACTGGTAAAACTGTGTAATATCAGGGGAATGAAGAAACGAAAAAGTGGTTAACAATGAACGCTATCTACTGAAGTTTTGGGTTAAAACTTCAACTATCAAAATGTCACCAATCAGGCAATGGCTTCGTTCAAATGTAGAAGCGATTTTCAGCCGTCATATATTGAGGGGCGATTTTCTAGTTTTAAAATAATATGCACTAACGTATCGTCAAAGGTGAATGTTTTAAATGCATTTTTTTATACATTAGCTAGATTCGTTGCCTTACTGGTTATTAGTTCTTTATATTTTTCAAAAAAAGCAGATCATGTAACCAACTGCTATCTTTTCAAAATGCTATTATTGTTACGAGTAACGTCAGATGGTTTTACAAGAAGATATTCTAATAACCATATCGTTTTAAGTTTAACGAACAGTTTCATGTTGTTTAAAAAAAAAAAAAAAAACAAAGTTCGAAAGACTTTTTTTGAAAAGATTTTGGAAATTGCGTCTTCAATGCAATTTTAATTGTAAGTTTCAATTAATTTTTAAGGTTTCTGTTATTGTAATTCTAAACGCTTTTAATTGCGTTATACAGAAATAAACAATTTATTTTTACTTTGATGAAAGCTTTTCGGCAGCGTGCATTAAATTTCAAAAAATTCTAATAAGTATCTGTAGAATGAACAAGGAGAAGATTAAACAGTATTCAATTAATTTTGTTCAGTTATTTGTAAATTCATCTTCAACTTTTTCTAATCTGCTTATTGACAATGTTGGAATAATTTCTATTTGAAAATGTAATATGAAAAATGTTCTAGCAGAAATTAATAATTTATATTACATTTTTAAAGCAACTTTCGTGAAAATTATTTTATTATTTTTAATTGTGTACTTTCTACTTTGATTACTACAATATTATTGCATGAATGTATTTAACTGGAGAATGGAGTTGCCTTTCAGAACAGAAAAACATATCTTTGAAACAAAGGATTTTTTAAAGTATTTCATTGCTTAAATCTTGCATGAAATATTTCGGTGGTAGAAAGTGCTACACTCATAACAGAAAAAAAAAACACTTTGAATTATTCGGTCATTATACATGCTAGAAAGAAAAAAAAAGTCATCCGATATGGTTTAACGTCTTCTTTAAAACTACGGGTAAAATTTTGATGAGGGACCATATACAACGTAAAATTAGCACGAAGTCTCAATTTTCGAATGGGAACCCATTTTTTTGCTACATAATTAGGTTGAGACAGCAAAATGCAGCCTGGGTACATAATTTCATTGCAGTAGAACAGAAGTTATTGACGAAAAACGATTTAGGGACCGTCACCACATTGAAAACGCTACTTTCATGGTCACTATCAAGTCACGGAATATAATCAAAGAAAATATGGTTATCTAGCTCAATTCATGATTTTTATTTTTTTTTAAGTTATCCTTTTTTTTTTGTAATTCGATACTTTTTGACTGATAGTGTTACGCCATAAAGCGAATTGGGGTCTAAAACTTTTTTTTTGAAAAACGAGTTAAAATATTCACTGATTTTTGTCGATCGAGAGGCACGGCAGTGCCCCAGCCAAGTCGAGCGCGAAGCAAACACTGCCGTACCATCTTTACTGGAACCATTTCGTCGCATTTTCAGGCACCTATTTGAAAACCTTCTGATGAGACCAGAACGCAGAAATTTTCGTCATCCAGTAAGCTATAATCACACACTACAAATCCGAAATTTCAAGTCTGTAGGTCATTTAGTTCTGAAGTTAAGTGAAAGCAAAGTTTCGCATTTATGACACTCACTCACTCATGATCATCAAAATAGAACTAGCACTTCCCATAAACTCAGAGAGGTGAAATTTGGTACAGAGTTAAGGTTTGATGACTACATAAAGGGAAAACTATAGAAACTAGGCTAACCGCCTTTACAAAAAATATTCAACTTGGTGGGCCGCTTCATTTGATGTCAAAAATCGAAAGTCTGAAGTATCTAATGAAGAACCCTCAGCTGATCTCAGCTGTATTAGATATGGTAATGCCCCCTTCTACTCTTGGTACATCAAAAAATCGACTGTCATTGCGAAAGTCCAGCGTAGTGGGACACATCTTCTAATGTAATCTAGCCTAACTTTAGTCTACTCGAACATCACACAAATTAAATGTTTCTACAAAAAGAAGTGAAATCCCACCAAAAACATTCTGTAAAAAACTAGCCAAGTCTCGATGGAGCTGTTTGTTTATCTCTAAAAAGTAATGAAATCTAAACAAAGTCATGACAAGTCGAAGGTTCCTTACTGCGATTTCTTTATTGTTATAGTTAATGTTGTGTGACTTAGCCGTTAAAGAGTATACACAAGGGTACAAAAACAGGTGCTCCATGACACGATTGCACCAATCTGTCGCCAGAACCGCTACCCATTGACGATGGAAAATTGCCACTTGGAAAACGTGTAAACAAAATTGACTTAAACCCACTAACGTATAAAGAATGTTTAACGGCCAAGTCACACAACATTAACTATAACAATAAAGAAATCGCAGTAAGGAACCTTCGACTTGTCATGACTTTGTTTAGATTTCATTACTTTTTAGAGATAAACAAACAGCTCCATCGAGACTTGGCTAGTTTTTTACAGAATGTTTTTGGTGGGATCTGGTTTAACTTTAGAAAGACGGATGTGTTTTGGCTGGTTCCTCACATGGATCATTGTTAATAAATCGAAACAAATTGAAAGTAATGGAACTTTTTGACTTTTCATAGTATAAACCTATTGAATTGCTTATTTAATCTTTTAGCCATTAGCCTCATAGAAATGTAAATATTGAACCTTATACCAAGAAAAAAATAGGTAAATATGTTTATTAAATGTATTGCACCTATGTCATTACTGGTTTATTTTAGAATGAATAGAAGGTCTTTTGATGTAAAATGGAATTTGCGTTTTTAATTTCGTCGACATCGGAAGAAGTGCGGCAAATCACACATAAAAATATAAGAAATATACCGCACCACCGCATAACGTATCGTAGTATCAATCAGAAAAATAAAACAGAGACAGGAAAATTAAAAACCCGGTTTATGATCAAACCCTTTATACTCGAACTTTGCTGGGAACAGTGAATTAACACACTGGACAAACACAGTAGTTATTCTAGCAGCTGTTTTGTAATCATAAAACGAGAATTTGTTTCAAATCCAAATTTAATGCCAAAGATCACAATTCGTTTCGTTATTGACAAAGCAAAGCACAATCGGCGGTTTTAGGTAAACATATAATATCTCTTGATTTAGGTAAGTAATTTCCCAATGCTGTTTCCAGCAACGATATTCGAGATGGATCAAACCCGTAATTTAAAAATACAAAATTACTTTAGCTTAAAACAAGGTTAACTGAAATCAGACGTCCTGTAATTTCTCGAATTTGTAACTTTCCACCTGCAAACAAAGTATAGCGCTAATGATTTTGTTCTGCGCCAGCGAACAAAACGTATAAGCCACCATTTTCTACATTATCAGACAGTAGGTTGTGGCACATACGGTGTAACTACGCTCAACATACCGCAACCGGGTTGGTTTGTCCAGACTGCAATTTCGTCCTTGCAATGACCTTAGCAG
This sequence comes from Uloborus diversus, assembly GCF_026930045.1. NCBI lineage: Eukaryota > Metazoa > Arthropoda > Arachnida > Araneae > Uloboridae > Uloborus > Uloborus diversus. The sequence continues at coordinate 92,563,303 of NC_072731.1, read as the reverse complement.
TCTGGATTAAGAACAGATAGTGCTGGCGGCAGAAGTCACCTCATTGAAGCTGAGATTACGAACAAACTGGTAGGTAAAGTAAATTTATCTGCTGTATGCTCTCGCTAGTGAGATAATTTTTCTTTATCCACCAGTTTGTTTGCACTCTTAACTTCAATGACTTGACATCTGCTTCGTTGCTCGATTGCTCCCAGCTCAGGACTGTTACTCCCATTGTTATGATGTAACAGAACAGTTTTCGGATGGGATAGCTGATCCCCTAGTTTATGGCATTAATTACGCGGGCCACATTCGACCGGACATCCAGTACATCGCATTGAATACACGGGCCACATTAGGCCCGCGAAGCTGGTACGTGTGACCCGTTGTTTGCTTAAATTAAATGATCAGAAATTACAATAACTTTCAATATCATACAGATGGAGCCGAGTATTCCGAAATTGGTTTCTGAAAAAATCGCAATTAATAAAATAAGCATCCAGTAGTTAATAACATTTTTTTTATAACTATCTTTCTTTTGCCATATTTTCCGTGTTATTTAGAAGAAAATATTTTTAAATTTTATCTTTGACTTGCAAGGGTGATTTTAATGTGAAGTGTAGGAGTAATGACAGAGAAAGTAAATAGTAAAATAGAATTTAATTAATAATTAAAAATAGACAAAAGCTCCACTTAATTTTAGATCCAAATTAATGTTTTGGATATTTGACGAAGTCAAAAAAATAAATAAATAAATGAATAAGTAAATAATTCGTAGCATTCAGCAAACTAATCTAAGAGCAAATATTATTTACTGATGATTATGGATACTGTGAAAGGAGAAATTTCACGCTGTCGGCTATTTTTCGAGTGCTTTTTCCCGATTTAGACAGGGCAATAATATTTTCCTTTTAGCAAATTATCGCTGAGACGAGCCATTCTACACTACTCATTGCAACATGACTAGAAGGCAATTGATGTTTTATTTTATGTTCCAGTAAAACAGTTGGGTATGTTAATCTTTTTCAGGGTTATTGTTCTACAAATGGAATATACTGCAATGTCAAAACTCAGAAAAAAAGCAGAAGTATTTTAAATGTAGCTTTCAATTTAAAAGGTTCTGAAAAAATATTTTATTGTACAATGGAATACTGTTTCGCATTATTTACTTATTGACGTTTAAACGTTATCCACATAAAACTGACGACTGCAGTATTAGGTTGTTCTTCTGCAGATACAGCGGTTATACATTTAAAAAATTTATAGGCGTAACTCTAATGTAGAAAAGCCACGTTACAGTTGGCTTGCTTATTTTTTTAAACGGTTTTGTTCTTTTTTTACGAAGAAACCAACTTTCAGAATTTCAGTTTTTAAAAGGTATACAAATCCCTAAAATGGGAAAAAATGAATTTTTCTGCATAGCGCAAAAACTACTGAATATTTTGAGCTCACATTTTGGATTTCGTCATAAAAGTTCTTGTAGATTTTTTTTTCTATTAAACTTTAATATGGTTTCAGATCATATTTTTTTCAAAAAAAAAAAAAAACAAAAAAAAAATCATCATAATTCATAAAACATCTAAATTAACATTTTAGCTGTTGCAAGTGACGTTTTTATTACTGTGTCGTTTTATATTTTTATATAAAAAAACAATCTTTGCCGTACATAATCTAGTAATCTAGTTTTTGTGTTATGTGTAAAAATATCAAAATACGTTTTAACATTATGACAGGGACTTTTGAAGACTCAATTCTGAATTAACGGCTGGATCAAATTAAACAAAATTTTGCATGCAAACTTATAAACGGATGCTGATTACAAATATGTGAAAAAAAAGGGAGGGGGGGGGGGTCTTATTAAAAATTAGATTAGTTAGATTTAATATAAAGACCCTTAACAACATTTTACTAACATAATTATGTAGAACACATTATACCTGAAAAAATACCATCTTACACGTAAGATAAATAAATACCTTTGTGCTGAATAGTAAAGTCAGAACAAACAACGTAAGTAGAAGCACAAATTTGTAAATTACCGCAGACACGTGTTTCGGCGTTACAGGGAACGCCTTTTTCAATGCAAAAATAATGAGCTTATGGATGAAAAGACATCCGACAAAAGCCTAAAGCCTAAAGCTTTTGTCGGATGTCTTTTCATCCATAAGCTCATTATTTTTGCATTGAAAAAGGCGTTCCCTGTAACGCCGAAACACGTGTCTGCGGTAATTTACAAATTTGTGCTTCTACTTACGTTGTTTGTTCTGACTTTACATCTTACACGTGTCACTAGTGTCAATAGTCTTCGAATACGAACAGATTTTTCGTTTTTTTTCTATGACTGTAAATGAGGTATAGTGGTCATACATTAAATAAAGTGCTGTAACTTGGAAGTAATTGTTCGTATTCGTGTAAAACTTTTATTTTAGAATTTAGCAATTAGGAACTACAGTTTAAATTGAAAATTGGGTTACTGGCAATACTTTGTAGATGAAAAAATGTATTTTGTGTTCATATATTTTGTGTGCATATAAAACATTTAGATACTTATATACTACATGTAACTACGTATTTACACTGCGTGTCGGCACGAGTGTATACACGCATACAGGGTTGTTCCCTTTCAACCTGCAAGACCTCTTTTTCCGTAACCGTTAGCCCTATGTGTATACTTCCAAAAGCAAAAGTGTTCAAAATCAGATGCAAAGATAAGATATTAAAAGTTTGAAGGGAAAAAATGAGTCAACAAATACAAAATTTAATATTTTATGCGGGCCCTGGGTCTCCTAACTTATGTTTAGGAAAATAATCTCCAATGAAAAATATTAATAACACATTAAACTTGACATTTGTGAGACCAAAACTCAAGGAGACACTCGAGTTGAAAGTTTGCAGGAACGATCCAAAAGATGTGCTTAGAACTTAGAGCCCATTCATAAGAATGACAAGTTATCAAGTATGAAGTAAAACAAAAACAAGGAATTTCTATTTTCCATTGTTATTCAAAAATTCATGCATATGCAAAAACACACAACAAAATCTCGTATAATTTCAATGAAACATACTTTGTGCACTCATCTATTTTTAAACATATGTTAGCCGCTATACTTCCCCCAAAAGGTGTTATTAACGGCAAGTTTAACAAGAAACAAATCAATGAATGAGATTAGAATACAGCCCCCCCCCCCCCCCCCAGTTTCGTTGATACGAAATTTTCTTCCTTCCTGTTTTTCAGTTTTGATATATTTCAGGGAAAGAAATTTTAAATGCCAGTGAAACTGGGGTTAAACATTAATTAGAATATTTTGCGTGACATTATTTGAAACTGTACGCATATGAATATGATATGATCTTAATTTCATAATTGAAAGCGAAAAATAGCACTTATTTATTGGTTTGCTTATTTTCTAAATTAATGCCTTTTACAAAAACATAACACATTGTGAATTGAAAATACATATGAAATAGTGTGTGGATATCCGTGTTTTGCAGTAATTTGTTAACAGACGAAATTTTTGCAACTAATTTAAGCAAGACTTTTGAAATGAGTTAAGTTCGCGTTCATGCGCAGTCACTGTGGCAAATTTGTGATATCAGCGATGTGGCAAATTTGTGATGTCTACGATTTGACGTCGAGTACAGTTGCATACAAACCCTTTCTCCCCTGTAACAGCCCCCGGTGGACTGTGATGATTTTTTGTATACATATTCTTGGGGGCCCATTGAAAACATCTACAAAATTTCAACCCCTTGGATTATCATGGTCTGGAGTAAATAAAGTTTGAAAATCACTAATTTTCCCTGACGCATTTAAAATAGGGAATTTCAAGCAGGGTAAGTGCTCCACTAGTCAGCCAGTCTCCGGTAGTTGACCACAAATTCAGTCCATAGTTGCGTTAGATATAAGGTCACGTTCTCGCTCATATGTGGTTAACACATTTATAAGGTCACTTCCTCCCCCCCCCCCCAGTCTCACAACGTGCTTAATACAAACAGTATAATAGGAAACCTTTGCTTTTAATTCCCATCTGCTTAAAGCTACGAACTGTAATATAATGTAAATAGTTACGTGTACATAATATCAATGCAAAAAGATGTGATATCTCATCAAAAACAACCCTGTTGTAAAAATTTCCCCACCAAGAAAACCCTTAACTTTTCCGCACAAAAAAGAAAGCCTTTACACATCCTAAATCCAAAAACCCTCAGCCTTAAAAAGTTATGATATCTAGTTTGCCCACCAAGTATCTGCGAAACTATTATCCTCCCTCTTCTCCTCTTTTATCACACCTACTTCCATTAGAACCTCCTCCCACCTTCAACTCCTCAGAAATATTAATAGATTCTTTAAATTGTTTATCTTGTTTGGCGGGAAGCTTTTTGAGCACCAAGCAACCACTTCACTTTGAAAAACTTCCCGCCAAACAGGATAAACAATTTAAAGGATCTATTAATATTTCTGAGGAGTTGAAGGTGGGAGGAGGTTCTAATGGAAGTAGATGTGATGAAAGAGGAGAAGAGGGAGAATGACAGTTTGGCAGATACTTGGCGGGCAAACTTGATATCATAACTTTTTAAGGCTGAGGGATTTTGGATTTAGGATGTGTGAAGGCTTTTTTTTTTTTTTTTTTTTTTTGTGCGGAAAAGTTAAGGGTTTTCTTGGCTTGGAAATTTTTACAACAGGGTTGTTTTTGATGAGATTATACTGACGTAATAAGCAATGTTAAGAAGTTTTGAAGAGTTTATTGTTTAAAAAAGTCTCATAAAAGGTTTGAATTAGGTATCCGTGAAGATGATAAACGTAAATCTGAATTACAACTAATACAAGTATAAGTATGGATATTTTTCCGAAAAAAGCTCTTTTAATTATTTCAAAAAGAATCTCCTGCCCCGGAGTTTTTTCGGTTGTCTCTAAGCCCTTTCTAAAAATATGAAGTTTAAGTTATTGCACGTAAAAAAATAATCGATGAATCAACTTAATCAAAACAACGCCATTATTCTGCGAATAAATGCAATGTTTCGCAGAAAAATTCATGCCCCTAGTCAAGAAATACATTTATTAATATTTTGCTTTATACAGGGTGTTTAAAAAATGACTTGATACATTTGAAAAATCAATAAAAACTAAACGGGCAGCGACAGAAATATACCGTTTGTTGCATTCTGCGTGGGACAGCAGTACATATTCAGACAGACAAACTTTAAAATTTTTTTACAATGTTCTTCAACAGATGGCGCTGTAGGTATTTTAAAAAGTATAATGGAAAACGCAGTCTATAAGATTGCCGAAATGACAGGTACATTTGAAAAAACCAGCAGCGACAGAAATACATTGTCTGTTTGCAATATGCTTGGGAAAACAGTATATTTTCAGATAGACACACCTGCAGCCTCCTCTTAATAACTGCAGCGCCATCTGTTGAGGAATATTGTAACTAATTTTGAGAGTTTGTCTGTATGAAAATTTAATGTTGTCCCATGCATAATGCAACGAACGATTCATTTCTGTCGCTACCCGTTTAGTTCTTAATGATTTTCCAAATGTATCTGTCGTTTTTGGAACACCCTGTATAATACTAGTGGTACCCGCACGGTTTTGCCCGTAGCATAAAATTAAATGTTCATTTGGTTCGCCTGTATATTTACAAATAACGCATGATCAATTTCTCGCCAATATACTATGCTAATTTTCTCCCCCGTGTTATGCTATTTCGCTCGTCCATATTATGGTAATTTACTCGTCCATGTTATGGCAATTCGTTCGGTATTGCTGTAGAGGCATTAAATCGATCGTCGCTTAAAATTGTAATAAAAAAGGAACGAAATCGTATTTTCAAAAAAAAAAAAAAAAAAAACGTTTCGACGTGTGCACTCCCTTGCTGCTAACTATTGTTGTGCCAAATTTAATGAAAATCAGCTGAACGGTCTCAGCGCTATCCGCGTCACAGAGATCCGGACAGATATCCAGGCATCCAGATTTATTATAAGTAAAGATAAAGATAACACCTTAAGTGACAATTAAAAACAAACCGCACAAATTACCATTAGTACAAAAAAAAAAAAAAAAAAAAAACTTCCTTAGAATAACTCTCACATAAAAAAGACAGACCCTCCAGTGTGCATAGACTATGCCTGTTTAACTGTGTTATTTCCTCAAAAAACTTCTAGTTTTGGGCACATATGCGCTCGTGAATTAAAGATCTTGTCTCAACTTAACTCTTGTATCAACTGGAAGCGATTTGCTCAGTATTCTTACATTATAGATTTGTGTCCCAATAAATTCGAAAAACATATGACAGTTAATGCTGCGAAAATACAGAGAAACTGAAAAATCTTCAATTTCAAAGTGATGGCAAACATTTCAGTTTACTTTGTATATCATAATACATTTCTAGTTATTTTATTTAGCTATTAAAAATAATAAAATATAGGTACACTTTTTCAGATTTTTAAAGCAGAAATAGCGTTTCATAAATTCATCAAGATGCGACTGAACATCTGCCTCTTCCAAAACTTTTTCTCCACTTTTTTTTGGAAAGGTATGAATTCGTTGAAGTTAATCTAAAATCAATATTTCTACATTTCATATATCTTTGAGGGCAATGTAGTTCCAGAGATATGATGTTGTTGTTACTTGATTGCCTTCTTTGCAGATATAAATGAATCGGAAAATGGAAAAACATAAGACTTTTTTGGAGAAAAAGAAAAAATGCATTTAAACGAGAAAAAAGTGAAAAGAAAGAATATATCTGCACGACTGAATAATGAATGCAAACATTGGAAGAAGATCGAGTTTTTGTGAAAAACAAAGACATTATTTCAAAGCAAAACTAGTAAATTAAGAAAATGACTGTGATGATTTCTTTCATTGTTATTGCTTTAATTGCATTTATTTTAAAGTCACGCAAACCTGATTCCTTCAAAAACTCAAACTTTCATTGTTTTAATGATTAAGTTTAGGATAATGAGCCGATTTCGTGTTGGATAAAATTTATTTTCTTCGACTATCTTTCTTTAAAAGCATAGTTCATAATAATCAAATATAAAATACGACCATAAAGAAACATCGATAACCCCCTCGGTATGAATTTAGAGTAGGGCGTATGATAAGGTTAGAGATGTTTTTTACTGTAAGGAGACAAAACGAGATTTTGTCTTCTAACAGTAAAAAACTTTGCTAATGTAATGTAAATTGGTTTCAAATTACCTTCTCTTTTAGTGAGGTCACTCGAACCCGTTGAAGAGTTTCCCCCACATTTTTTTCCATCTACAGTACTAAAAATATCAAATAGATACAGTTTGTCCTGATATAGGCTGTTGGTTTTTGAAAATTTATAAAAGAGATACAATTATAGATTTTTTTTTTTTTTTGAGGAATCACGATTGTTTATTGTTCTTATTTGACTGTTTCTGGCGTGCTGTGATTTTATTTTCCCACCGTCTCCCTCTGCCAACACCACCGTCGACCGGCCTCACGATGCTGCTCATATAGCAAAAACCGTCTCCAGGTTGCGTCCATATCCTACACGCATACATACACACACGCATGCCTACACACACACACTCACATACATATATACACAAACACAAAAACCTATACACTCATGCCTGCACACAAACACAAACACACTCCTACACATACACACACACACTCACGCCCGCACACAGACACAAACACACACACACTCACACACATACACACACACGTGCCTGCACACACGCAAAAAAACACGTGATTGCGAAAAACATAATTTGAATTCAAGATGTCAAAACTCAAATTAAGTTTTTTTTTTTTTTGTCAAGCCATCCCCTGTTTTTCAGGGTTTCTCCCGGATTTTAGTTCAAAAATTTTCCATTAGATGACGCTAAAGATAGTAAACCCATCAATCAAACAAAATAATAAAAACAAAAAACAATTGTAATTCACATCACAAATTTGCAAAGTTCTTAGTGAATGTAATTACATTTCAATATTATTTTTGAAATGCCAGCAATCGGTTGACTCAACGGTTTTCACAAATTTTTCTCACAAGAACACTTAATATTTAAAATCTTGGAAATACTTGATAGCGTTATGTTTTCATCCATGATTTCTGGTTTTGGTTCAAATGTTTTTAGAGGATGCAGTATATCGGCAAAATCCCCGAAGACTTGAAAAACTTGAAGAAATAGTCAGTGGCGAAGGTGAATTGAAAATGTTGCATTAATGCATGTAATTTAGGTCTAATCAATACATGCTATTGAGCAATCAGTTAACATTTTAAAAAGATTGCAATAACGCTTTATTCATTAAAAATTGTACAAAGTTGTGATGTGATTAAGTTATTACTTCATTTTACAAAAAAAGGAAGTATTGTATTCGCGAAGAAGTTTTCACTCAAAAATCGGCTTTAATTTCCATTTTGCTCACATCCGAATGAATGTTGAGTTTATTTTTCAACCCGACCACACGTGGATATATGCCGAGGAACGTACAGACACCCGAAATATTCATTTTGATGATTCTCGAGTTGATTACAACGAGTTTTCTCGTGACGCCTGCGTATGTGCGTATGTGCATAAGTGTGTATGTATGTCGCATAACTCAAGAACGGAATTTCTTAGAAAGTTGAAATTTGGTACTTAGACTCCTAGAGGGATCTAGTTGTGCACCTTCCCTTTTGGTTGCATTCGGATGCTTCCAAGGGGTCTTTTGCCCATTTTTGGGGGAAAATTATCGTTAATTTCGAATTTGCTTTTTTTTTTTAAATCTGGTTTTAATTTGGCCATTGTTGGTGATATTTAGAGAGTAAACTATTGAATCACATTAAAACTGCCGATAGTGAGAAAATGACATTAAATCGGAGTATAAGGAAGTCATGTGATACACACATCAGCTCGTTTTTCTTTCATTTACGGCTTTGCTACCACTAGTGCAATCTATTGGAAAATTTTCCAGCTAAAATGAGGAATACTAGATGGTATACCCCTAATGACATGAAACTTTTCGTAAGGATTGTTTTTTTTTTACCGTTATTATTTTCCTTTCATGATTTTTTTTTAAAATAAACGTCAGTCTATATTACGATATCTTTCATTTTTACTTTGGAAAGTCTGGAATAGCCATAACAAAGGGAAAGGCCCTAAACCGCTTACAAAAAAAAAAAAAAGTGCCTTTACATTTGTGGAAGAAAGTTCAATGTTGGCCCATCAGCGAGACTTCAGCAGAATGCGACTACCTTTGGAAAACTACCCCTCAAAATACTTTTGCTTACCATTTTTCTTATGAAGGGTTAGTATGCTTAATAAAATTTGATTGCATGAAATTTCTTTAAAACTAAGACATTTGAATGCAATACATTTTCTAGAGAATATTATTTTTAAAATTCATGCGTTGTAATTGCATATTTTTACAAATTTACAAACTTTAAAAAAATAAATAAATAAAAAAAAAAAAAAACAAGAAAAAGGAAAGATTGAGTTTGAAACATGTAAAGAATTGTAAAGAATTTCAGTTAACAAATTTAATGTCTTTTCAGTCTTAATTTCCATCCTACCACATTGAAGACAAAAACAGCGGATGAAGTTTGGGGAAAACAAATTACGAGAATCATTTTTTCAAAAAACCTCATCCTATGATAGAAGAAAGTTTCCCTTTTGTTCTAAATGATAACATTTATTTCCCTGGAGGTTTATAAGGCTGCTTAAGTAAATTAAAGCAGGTTCTGGCTATTTTTAAAGTTCTGATGCAAAAAATGTGTTTGTTAAGTCATATTTCAAAAGGTTTTCGTTCCTTTGTTCTACATATGCTAAACAATCTATTCATCTATATTCAATTTTTATATTTTACAGCTGAATATTTAAGAATTTCATGAAATAAATAAAACATTGTCATTCATTTGCCTATTTATATACGTGTGTTTTGAGAAGTTCTCGCTTACGAAATAAGAGCAACACTTTTAGCAAAACATAATAACCGAATCGTAAACTCTTTTTTTTTTAATGTATCGTATACTGGTGACGTATCCCAGCACAGCTAGGATTTTCTTCTTTGAAGGGATAGGTCCCAACATACCTAAATTTTAACCAGACGGCTGGGTGTGTTCACCTTGCTCTGGAACTTGATAAAGTTAATAGACTACACAGGATTTCGAGAATCTCTATGTGAGTTGTGGGAAAAAAGTGCAATTCTATGTCAATCCGGTGGTTCAGTGGTAGATTCATATTATCACGACTCGAAGAAAACTTAACATCTTTATTGAAGACTATGTACATATTTACATATTGGTGATTAAACCAAATCATTTATTCTAAACAGCGAATTACTCGCTTCCACGGAGCTTGCGCCCGTGTTTCGAATTCTATTCCATCTCTAAAGCTCTCTCAGTGTTGCCACTAAATTTTTCCATAATCTACTTACTTAATTCAATAAGCGCTTGCAGCGCTCTCTATAGAAATAATAGGAGGGAAGGAGCATAGAACTTAGGTTTCTCTACACACTCCCCACCTAAACTCCTCGAGTTTACATTTTCATTGTAATGAAAATATATTGAAATACAACAATAACAATTTTACACAACAAAAATGAATATAGCAATATAAAAAAGTATTTAGAGAAACAAAAAATATCATATTCAAATTATTATGCTTTTCAATAAGTAATGAATATCAAATGAAAAATAATTAGATAAATTCAAAAATCAAAAATAAAGAAATTAAAGTTCTAAACTATCAAATCGTTTGACTAATATATGGAAAAGATATAAAATGAAAGTTCCAAAGTTTTTTTTTTTTTCACGGTCCATTGATCATTTCCAAAGGATACACTAGCTGTATCGGCCTCCTATATTGTCCGTCCTTTGTCTTAACTGTGCAGGCACGAACAAGTCCTTCACGTCCTTTAAAGAGTTCTGTAATTATACCTAAAGGCCACAAGAACTTATTTTTGTTACTTCCTTCGAGAAGTACCACGTCCCCTATCTTGAGAGATTTTCCTTCTTTACTGCAATCCAAGCGATGTCCAGTTCTTAAATCTAGAAGATATTGGGTCTTCCATTTCAGCCAAATGTTCTTTAACAGTTTTGTCTGATACTCCTTTCTTCTTCTCAATTGTCAGGAGAAGTTTTGGCGACGAGATCAGAGAAGTGAACTGGATAGCTGTGATCATTTTTTGCATAATTAAAAAAATGTAAGGGAGTCAATGCTTCAGGTTCATCTATCTCGTTGTAGGTGTAAGATAGTGGGCGCGAGTTCAAAACTGTTTCCACTTCTGTTAGAAGCGTTGTCATTTCCTTGAACGTCAAAAGGGCTTTTCCTATCACTTTTCGCAAGCATTCCTTGACCGATCTAACAAGGCGTTCGTAGAATCCTCCCCACCATGCGGCTCTTTCGATGATGTATTTCCATTGTGTTCTTTGTTTAGCTATGAAATTTTTAAATGTATCATCTTCCAATATTTTAGAAAACTTTCTCATTTCTTCTTCAGCTTTCTTAAACGTTTTAGCGTTATCGGAATAAATGATTTTGCAATTACCTCTTCTACTTAAGAATCTTCTAAATGCCAGTAAAAAGGCTTGTGTCGACATGTTTGACACAAGTTCAAGATGTACGGCACGAGTTACAGCGCAGGTGAACAAAACAATATACGACTTTTGCATATCTTTGTAGTTCTTTACATATACAGGTCCCGCAAAATCAATTCCGCAATTGGAAAATGGTGGTGACTCTTGGATTCTATCTTTCGGTAAAGGTTCTGTCATTTGATCTGCTGGTTTGGCTAAATATTTCTGGCAAATCAAGCAATTTTTGATGATCTTTTTAATTAGCTGGCGCCCCTTCGGGATCCAGAAGCGAGATCTAATTTTGGCTAGAGTAGCAGATGTACCTCCGTGCATGATTTTTTCATGCTCTTTAAGTACTATCAGTCTTGTAAATGCGGAGGTTGTAGGCAAGATGACTGGATGTTTATTATCCAAAGAGAACTCTGAGAACTCCAATCTTCCTCCTAATCTCATGATTTGCTTTTCATCGATATAGGAGGCGAAATTGTACAACAGGGAATTCTTTTCAACCGAATTACCCTCACTCAAAGATTAAAATTCTTCTCCAAAGTGCCTCTTTTGTTCACATCGTATCAGTAAATTGTCTGCTTTTTGTAGCTCTTCTGTAATTAGAGCTCCTTGCATGTTACTAGATTTTCTCAATTTCGCGATAAAGCGCATTGTCCATGCTGTAACCCTCAATAACTTTTCTAAGTCACTATATTTGAATAAATCAACTGGGTCTTCTCTATTTTCGACTATATATTCAAGTTCATGTGTCTCCAGGGATTGTTTTCTATATTCTAGCTGAGATTCTTCTACTATTTTCTCATGGAACAATTTTGGCCAATGGTCAGGCGAAAGTCTCAACCAAGGTGAACCTTGTGTCCAAAGGGTTTCATTAATCAACTTTGAGATCTTTGCTCCTCGGCTGACCAAGTCCGCTGGATTATCACAACTTCTGCAATGTCCCCAATTATTTGGTGACGTCAACTTCTGAATATCCTGAACACGATTCTTAACAAAGGGTTTAAATGCATCGGGCTGTTTCTTGATCCAAAAATACGTTATGCTTGAATCGGTCCAAAAATAACAAGGGATATTTGAATTCAAAATTCTCACTATATTATTTCCCAGTTTGGCAGATAGTAATGCCCCCATTAGTTCTAATTTGGGTAAGGTGAGTATTTTCAATGGCGCTACCCTATTTTTGGAAGCAATGAGCGTCGTTCGAATTTCTTTATCATTCGTCTTGAAACGTAAGTACGCAACTGTACCACATGCCGCAGTGCTAGCGTCTGAGAAGCAATGTAGTTCAAGATTTCTAATGTCTGAGCACAAACTTTCAAAAAAATAATGTCGAGGGATTTTGAATTTACTTATTTGATGCAACTCTTCGCACCATTTTCTCCATAGGGAGATCAAATCTTCAGGAAGTGGATCGTCCCAATCTATATGTGATGCCCAAATCTTCTGAATTAAGAGTTTGATTCTTACAGTGAAAGGTCCCAAAATTCCTATTGGGTCAAAAATTCGTCCTAACACTTGTAGAATAAACCTTTTTGTCTCAATTGGTTTCGATAAAAATGACAACAGGCTTCGAATATCAAAATACAGTAAATCCCTCGAATTATCCCACGCCATGCCCAAAACCTTTAAGGCGGTGTTTTCAACATCAGAAATTTCAAAATTTGCATTTGAAAGTATGCCTTCTTTATTCAAAAGTTCATGTAATTCTCTCGAATTAGTATGCCATTTGTGCAGTTGCATGCTCGCTTCCTTGAATATCTGGATTGTCTCCAAAGAAGTAGTTAAGGCTTCCCTGACGGTGTCTCGACTTAAAATTACACCATCTACATAAACATTATTTTGTAAAATACTAACTGTTTCAGGGTTGGTTATACCATTTAAAGTGATGTTTGAGAGTTTCTGATAGTAAAAATGGCGAACTATTTAATCCGAAAAGAATAGTTGAAAAGCGATAAACAAGAGGCATGATATTGTCACTGGTGGGGGAGTCAGTGAGGAAAAATCTGGTTACGTCTCGATCTTCTTTATCTAAGAGAATCTGTAAGAACGCTTGCTTTATATCTGCAGTAAATGCTACTGGATAATTTCTAAATCTTAACAGAATTTCGAATATCTCCGGATACAAATTTGGGCCAACGTGGAGACAGTCATTTAATGATGACATCAAAAACAATTCGTAATTTGCTTGTGGTTCTATCTTCACGTATTACTTCCCTATGAGGCAAATAAAACACGATATTTTCTCTATACGTTTTGTCTGTGACGGGTTCAATTATATTCTGTTTCAAGTAATCTTGTATTATGTTTTGGTATTCAGAAAATAGTTGCGGATTTTTTTTGAATCGATTTCTAAGTCGGTTGAACCTTTGTTGGGCGATTTCTCTATTATCATCCAATCTTGATGTGTCACTTTTCCATGGTAATTTAACTTGATACCGACAATTTTCGTACACTACATCAGATTCGAACTGTTTGAGGATTTCATTTCCGGTTGAATTATAATTTTGATTTTCGCTTATGAGTCCGGAATTTTCCAAGTCCCAAAATTTTTCTATTTGTTTCGAGATTAAATCTTCCTCTACTATCACATTAAATGATAAAGTAAAGTGATTTTCTCCTTCTCGTCCTTGTAGGCTCCAACCAAAAATAGTTTCCACAGCGACAAGATTTTTGTTCAAACGTTTAATGTGACCCGTTACTATATTGTAGTAATAATCTGCTCCGATTAAAATGGCAACAGGCTATTGACTGTCAAGAGAATCCGCTAATATCAAATTCCGTAGCAGTTTATTTTGTCTAATTTCTTTTGACTTTGGTGGAGGAATGTCCGAACCTGATATGTGATCGGTAACCAATAATTCAACTTCTATTCTGGAATTGGAGGAACTTCTATGTTCAAGTACTAATCTAACGACATCGTACGTCTTTTGAATTGGCGCAGTAATTCCAAAAGTGTAAACCGATAATTTTTCTTTTCTAATTACTTCAAGATCTAATTTATTATCTAATTCTTGTGTAATGAAAGACTTCATGCTTCCATTGTCCAAAAGAAGACGCGGATAGCTTATGCCTTGTTTTGTTTTGACTCTTACCGAGCAAGTTTGCAAAAGCATCGAATTGGATTTAGAATGTGATACGGCAGAAATAATTTCCTTATTTTTTTCAACTTGACTATCATTATTTCTCGAAAGTGAACTTGCTTCTTTTTTGTCGGTGTCATTACATTTTAACTTTGATTCAGATTTATAACAAATCGCCTCGGAATGAGCTCCTTTGCAAATTTTGCAGCGCTTAGTTGCCTTAAAGTGGCAAGCAGATATTCTGTGATTTTTTCTAAGGCATAAGTAACACCTGCCATCCCCCCACAATACATTCCTTTTTTCATCCACGTTGAGATTCACGCATTTTTCCGACTCGTGATCCTCTGAGCAAAATAGACACTTGTCAAGATTTATTGACGTTTTAGCAATTAGCTCATGTGTTGAAGGATATTTGTTTTCTGTAAAGTGCTGTGATCTGGAAGGGATCTTTCTGAACTGCTTATTATTCAAAGTACTTGTTTTAATCTGTTCACTGCTATTCGAAGGCGGAAGTTTTATACTAGCGATTTTTTCCCGAGATTCTGTCTCCGAACGGAGAAAGTTTAGGAATGCATTCAAATCTGTATTGGCTGAATTCTCTCTATTGCAGTGAAATTCTAGAGCAATATCAGCAGGAATTATTTTCACCAAAACAGGAATTAACATATTCGCGTAACTCTCGGGTTGGACATTGAGTGAAAAAAGGCTTCTTATTTGTACGTTAATTTTATCATACAATTTTCTTAATTTCGTAACTTCATTTGAGCTTTGTACCGGGGTCAAACTCAAGAGATTGGAAATGTGCGTGTTAGTTATCAAGTCATTTTGACCAAATCTATTTTTGAGAATGTCTATCGCAAAATCATAGCTTGTTTCCGAAATCGAAAAACCTTCTATAGCACTAGCAGCATTTCCGCTCAAATAACTTTTCAATTAGTTGAATTTTTCGACTTTTGAAAGTGTTGTGTTCTTGTGAATAGTTACTTCGAAAGAATTCCAAAAATTTATCCAATCACCGTAATCACCGTTGAATTTTTGAATGGAAGTTTTTGGTAACCATACGTTACTTTGTGTTTGGTTTCGAATTTCATCGATAAGAGAGGAATTATTTGATACGTTATTAACGGACTTTTTATTTTCATTTCGGAGCTCTAATTTCTTAAAATAACGATTTATCCGACATTTCGTCAAAGTTTTTTTATCTTTATAATTCATAGAAGTTTCTATATCAGAATCTAGTTTCTTCTCGTCTTCTATCAAAATTTGTATTTTTTCATCTAAGTTATCAAGTTCTATCTCCTTGCTATTTAACAGTTCTAAACAATTTTCTAGTTCTTCATTTAGCTCTTCTTCTATGTATTTATCAACATTTTTTACGATTACCGTAGTAGAAGAGCGAAGAACAGTTTCTTTTTTGTATAAATGATTTTGGTTCCATTTTCAATGATTTTCAACAATGTAAATGATTCAAAAGTTCCTACCTTTTGCAGTCTTCGCATAAAAATGCTATCCAAATGAGATTCACTTACTAAAAGTTCACTATTTCATCTTTCCGATGCCTATGCACCATGTGGGAAAAAAGTGCAATTCTATGTCAATCCGGTGGTTCAGTGGTAGATTCATATTATCACGACTCGGAGAAAACTTAACATCTTTATTGAAGACTATGTACATATTTACATATTGGTGATTAAACCAAATCATTTATTCTAAACAGCGAATTACTCGCTTCCACGGAGCTTGCGCTCGTGTTTCGAATTCTATTCCATCTCTAAAGCTCTCTCAGTGTTGCCACTAAATTTTTCCATTATCTACTTACTTAATTCAATAAGCGCTTGCAGCGCTCTCTATAGAAATAATAGGAGGGAAGGAGCATAGAACTTAGGTTTCTCTACATGAGTAGTAGTGCGTTGACGAAGAATTTACAATTTCGGCGGCAACTTTCGGTTTTGCGTCTAAGCATAAAATCAAGGATTGATGGTGAATATTGCGGAAATGTGCTTTTATTTATTTATTATTATTACTATATTCTGTATTATTTGTCTTACCTCTTTCATGTAAAATAAACTGCCCAGATTACATAACAGTGCATTTTAAATATTATACTTCTGGGCTTGAGAAAAGCAAGTCCGAAAATAGCGATTTTCAGGTTATTGCCGCATTGCATATAGAATTCCACGCCGTATTATGCCATAACAAAATAACGCTATAAAAAAGCCTTTATAGTCATTATCCAGGATTATAAGAGTACAAGTACCTTCCTTCGTATGAACCAGACATAGATTTTTACTCTCCTGCAATGTAGTAAAAGTGTGACTTACGTTAGTTTGACTTTGAGGAACAATTTTATAGTGGAGGATAGAGGTGCGACATCGATGTCGATGTTTTGGAAACATCTATGTTTCGTATATGTACAATGTTTTGGGTTCGATGTTTTTTCGATGTTGATAGTTTTGTATTTTAATTAAAAATTATCATAAAATTTGCTCCAATTTGCTAGCTAGATAATTAAGTTTACTTGTGTTGTCATTTATTTGCACACATTTTAAAAGACATTTTTGGGAACATCACTACGAGATGGTATGAGATAACTGGAGCGTGAGGAAGACGTCAATGCTATTGGAAGAACTCGACACGAGTCGTCTTGTGCCAGAACTTGCAATCTATTTCAAGAAGTAAAGATCTTAAACTAAAGGAAAATCCATTACATTACTACGGTGAAAATTAATTTAAAACTTTAAAAATTCAAAAATGGTAACAGTTGCGTTAAAGTATTCGGCAGTGATGGCATTTTCCGTCACTTCTGAAAGATTTTTTTTTCTCTAACTGGTGAAATATTTAGCGAAAAGAGAAATGCGCTTCTGGGGAACAAAATAGACGAATTTATTTTTCTCCAAGCTGTCAACACCGAATATTGGGGTTTATAATACTTATCGACTTCCCTCAACAAGTCGTCCTTCTATTAATTACAAGTACTGTTTAACTATGGTATGTAGCACTAACAGTGCAACACATATTTCTAGCTCTTATTAATAATTAGAATAAAATTTTTATTTTTAACATAATTTGCACAACTCTTTCTCATCATTTAACTGACGGTAAGTGCTATGATACATTTTTTATTCTTCTTTTTGGATTTGTAATGAATTTTAGTGTCATTCAGTTTGAAAATATTTCCTAATTACTATAACAGTTTGTATTAATCGTTGCATGTTTTATAATCTTTTTTGTCCTATTACAGTGCTAAGATGTTGCAGATGTATATATATATATATATATATATATATATATATATATATATATATATATATATATATATATATATATATATATATATATATATATATATATATATATATATATATATATATATATATATATATATATATATATATATATATTCTAATTCAAAAATGTGTGTTTTATTTTGTGAATAGATCGATGTTTTAAAACATCAATGTTTTATTGGTCGATGCATCAATACCATCGATGATTTAATATATTACATCGATTCAATTTCAATCTGCAGTGAAAGCAATTCCATAGTAAGCATTGGTAAAATTCCGCTGTTTGTAGCATAAGTTTGCTTTAAATATATATTTCTCTGCGACTAGACTTTTCATTACAGATTTATTATTTTGAAAGCATTAACAAAAACTTCGAGCTCCTTGAAATTTTAAAGAAAAAAAAAACAAATATGTAAAACAGATAAACAGTAGGGAAGGGTGGGACACAGTGAGCGAAAAATTTAAATTTCAAGATATTTGGAAACTTTGCTTCAGTCGGAAAGTTTTTAATTGTATTTGTGTCGCATCTTATGCGTCACTACTATTTAAAATTTTTCAGATAATATAAAACGAGCTGATGTGTGCATCACATGACTTCCTTTTATTCCAATTATTCCAATTTAATCTCATTTCCCCATTATTGGCAATTTTAATGTGATTCAATAGTTTACTCTCTAAATATCACAAACAATAAATAAATTGAAACCATATATATATATATATATATATATATATTGCGAAAATTTGTCGCCATGTGGGCGACAAAACTTTGCGACCAAAATACTGGCGATATTTCGCCAAGCGTCCGCTAAATTATAACACCACTTGAGTTTACATCGAAATTAACAATGATTTTCCCCCAAAAAAGGGCAAAATACCCCTTTAGAAACACCCAAATGCAACCAAAAGGGGAGTTGCACAGCTAGACCCCACTAGGAGTCTACGTACCAAATTTCAACTTTCTAGCACATACCGGTCTTGAGTTATGCGACATACATACGCACATACGCACATACGGACGTCACGAGAAAGGGTGTTGTAATTAATTCGGGGAATGTCAAAATGGATATTTCGGGAGTTTATACGTTCTTAGGCACTTATCCGCGTGTGGTCAGGTTGAAAAAAAAAAAAAAAAAAAAAAAACTCAACATTGATCCGGGTGTGACCAAAATGGAAATTAAGGCCAAATTTTGAGTGAAATTTTTTTCGCGGATACAATACTTCCGTTTCTGGAAAAGGAAGTAAAAAGGAAACGTAAAAATGCGTCATGGGGTACAGTGAGACAACATACGGGGAACAATAAGACAGCATACGAGGCACAGAGTCAGCATGTATGGTAGAATGACACATACTTATTTTCAACGTTTAAAATCAAAATTAAATCATAATGAAAAAAAAAAGATTCAAATTTCCTCGTACATCCAAATAAATATTTAATTTTCCAACCAAATAAAGGAATGGTTTTGCATCGCATAATTTATTTTAGTAGGAGCTATTATCAAAAATTTAATATTTTTATTCGGAGATAATGCAACATCTAGTACAGATGGTCAAATAAAAATAGTCAAAATGGTTTTGCTTTTGAGCAAAAAAAAAAAAAAAAAACAAGTCTCTATCTTTATCAGCTGCCATCAGAACATTTCCAACATAAAAGTATTTCTGCTTGACGGCAAACGCTATTGTAACTAAATCTCTTTCAAGGTGCCTCACTATCCAATTCTTCAAACTCAGAAGATATATTTTCGCACATTTTAAAATACTCTAAAAAAATATCAGATCCCTCTCTTAATTTTTTCTACCTCCTCAGTTGTGTCAAAGAAGTCAACATTTTTCTATATTTTTGACATTTTTTTAAAAATTTCTATAATTGTTGTGTTTTTGCCTTTAAAAATTTGTTTTCCAGGAGCATCACTTGCAATGATACTCTTTTACCCTTTTATGCTCTTTCTTCAGTCTTCAACCTTTTCTCTCTTCGGTTTTTGGATATCCTCTGAAACTCTAAGAACCTAAGAAAACACTCATTGTTACACTACAGCAAGAGGGTTCTTCTGCATTAGTTTTATTTACAACTAGCAAAAATACCCGGCGTTGCCTGGGTCAGTAATAATTATGAGAAACAATCGTTACTTGCCCTTCTTTTCTGTTTTAAGTGAAAGAATTTAAAACAAACCTTTTTGACGTGATTAAAAATCGAGCTTCTTCCTTACTCATAAAACTAAAATAGCAATAAGTATAAAAAACAAAATAGTATGCATTTAGAAACGAAAGCACGACAATGAAATTAAACTTTACATGTTTAAAAAGATTTATCTGTTAGTACTTTTTTTTTTTTTTTAAATCTAAAACCTTCTCTGTATGGTTATTGATGTACGAACTGTTTTAAAAAATGTAGCCGCCCGTGTTCCCCTTACACTTGCTTTAATTATTTTGGGAAATTTCAATTTTTGTGGGCACTTGGTGCGGTTTAAAATCTTACCTAAATTAGCGAGAATCATTTTGGGACACTTTCGATAATATCCCCTCCTTACTAATTTTTATTATAGAAATATTGTTGCTAGATGCTGAGATATTTTTGGTCAAAAAAAAAAAAAAATGGCGCTAAACGGTTTCATCCGAAATGTTTCCAAAATAAGTAGTAAAATTTGGCGATTGTTTGAAATCGTGCAAAAAGAAAAATTAATGGAAGTTTTTGTGCGGTTTATGGATTCGCCTAATTTAGTTGTTGAATTATTTTACACAACATTTTTTTTTAAGTATCTTTGATTGGCGATATTTTGTTTATATGGTGAAAGCTGAGAAACATTATTACGTAGTCTTTGGGTTCAAAAACAGCGGCAGTGGAAAAAAGAAAAACTGCAAAATACATCAGCTACTGAAACCTTTCTGAAAAAAATCTGGCGATATTTCTGCTGGTTGGTTGAATATAGTGGGCAAGTGTCCAATCAGCATAAATAATAATAATAAACCATTAATCACATAAGTTCCGTTTAAAAGTAAAATGATCAGCCAAATCCATTTACTTTTAGCCAATCTTGTGGAAAAACGTTACTTTAAGATTTGACTTGAGAAAAGCCTCAAAAAGTCAGACGAAACGCAAAAATATTCAACAATACAACAATTCTTGGGAGTTGAGATGACACACTAAATAATGACTTGGGTTGATGAAAGCCTTCGAACAGGGAACAAAAAAGCCCATAACTTGTTTTTTATACAACTTAGAAACTTCGAACAGATGCTATCTTCAGCAGAAAAAATTGGCGCTTTCGATGGACATATAATGTTAATATGTGCACGTTTTTTTCCACCCCGATATTGGGGCATTTATGCGAAAATCGGGACTAAAATTGGAATAAAAAGGGAACTAGCAATCGGATTCTTTTCGAACTGGTCTATAAACCTTCCCAGTACCAAACTGAACAAACGGTGAAAGTTTCAGCCAAATCTGCCGGGTAGTTTCTGAGATCTTAGGGAACAAATTTACCAAACTCCATTTTTTTATATATAGATTTACAGATTATTATGATCTCTTTTATCTGAAACGTCACTTGGAATCAGAAGGTAAGTTACAAATTAATTTCTCATGCAATCGTCAGGAAATGTCCCTATTTTCGTCTTACGTGGTTTAATTCGTACACTTGATGAGGTAAAAATACCTGTAAAGTAAATAAACAACAAGTTGAAAAAAATTAGATCATAAATTAAAAAAAAAAAAACTTTCGGATTAGAATTCAGGATGGGGCACAGCGAGAAAATCTCACTCTGAAACAACCACGACTGTTAACAACAAGTAACAACTTCTTATACCAAAATCCAAAAGGTCAATTGCTGCAGATTCATGGTTACCTAGCATCATTTACAGATTATAAATAACAAATTTTAAAAATTTGCTTTCTCGCACTAAACCCCACGTCTCACTGCGCCCCACCATCCCCTACCGTTATTTTTTTTTTTTTTTCAAAAGCAGTATTATAGGTACGTTAGCAACTGGAGTCGTCTAATTTCGAAATTTTTCGTTGGATATGCAATAAAAGTACAGTGTTTCGAAATATTTTGCTTTGTGAAACTGTTTATTTTCAATTAAGTTATGTAAAATATGTTGATAAAGTACTATCATTGAGAATATGAAAGTGTGTGTATCGAGAATGAATTTGATTAGTTTTCAAGTGCGGAATGAAAACTTGAATACCTGGAAATATTTTTCCTATCTAAATGTTATCTCTGAAAAATACCTTCTATTTTCCTAAACATTTCATCCGTGAAATGTTACCAAAAACAAACAAGTGTGATATCACTCGATGTACGCTTCAAAGAACGTCTATAAGCAAACGTATTGATTTTTTGATTTACGCTGTAGAAATGTATTTCGGACGAATAGAATTGTATATGTTTAAGCAAGATAAATATTGCAAAATTTTCAAAACATTATGATCATAATGTTCACAATGTCATATATTGAAGCTGAAATATGCGAAAGTATGAAACGTATTTTAGGGTTATATTTTTCTATTTTTCGTAAAACTGCTTCACAAATACAATTAATTCTAAGCTTACTGAAACTTTTACCGCAAATTTTAGATTGCTTTGCTTCATGCAGTTAGAATAGAAATATGCTTTCTTGAACCATGTATTTGTGCATGTATGATTTTCTCTCCTTAAAAATCAAACTTTTTACTTTGTCCTAGTAACTTAACAAAGAAATAGATGTAACAAAATGTATTTTCTTTAAAAGAAAAATGCTGAAACATGATGTCGATGGGTTGAAATGTAATATCTAATTTCAAGTCAATTCAATCACCTAAGATGAAACGAGATAATGAGAAGCAAAGAATGCAAGTGGCAAAATTAAAAATTTTTAGATAAGCAGTACAAATGGTAGGTGAACCTGTCCTCTGTCTTGGGGCAAGAGATTGTACTAGTAGCCCTGGTAGGTGCTTCTGTACAGCATGATTTAGAAAAAAAAAACAGTGAAAACCTACCTAGGATCTGATCTTTAAGCGCGTTTTACTCGAAACTTAAAATAGTCCTTCTGCATCCCTTTGCTTCTCACTGCATCAAATGTACGTTTTCTTTTCGAAGCTACTATTTTTTTTCCAACCCTGTCAGAGACATCAAGTCTTGTACATAAGATAAAAAAACCTCAACCCGTTAAAGTATCTACAAAACAGTAAAAATGCTGGTGTAAGCTGTCGAAAATTAATTTCTGAAGCAGGGTCTCCTAAAGCGTGGTACGCGTATCACTGGGGAGCAGCGCGATAAAATTGGTAGGGTGTGCTTTACTCCGTTGAAGAAGTTATACTTTTCCCCTTCTGTGCGATAATATTGATTCCCGGTAGAACTGCTATTCACTTTGTCAAGTCAATTTTTCTTCGCAGATTGCCGACTAGAATTGCCGGTAAAACTTTCATGTTTCATCGTATAAAATGCTAAATGTATGAAAACATGTTTATTAAAACATATAATAACAGCAGCATATAATAATTAATTTGTCAACAAATGCTGTTCGAAATTGTATGCGAAAGTTAAAAACAAAAGTTTTTTTGGACACTTAAAAAATACTCTTAGCAAGGAAACACTCGATTTTGGAAAACCATGGAGAGAAACGGCTTTAGTTTCGAGACCAATTTATGAATCAATTTTTCATAAGCTCAATGACGTCTATATTTAGAAACAGTAGTGACATCACAAAAAAATCACTGTTCCATCATATAACAACCGTGGAAAGATCAGCACAAAAAACTAAGCAGCAGAAGTAATCACACAGGTCCAAGCGTGTATCTTTATTAAGCGTTCCTTGCACAACTGCAAGCGATATAGTTGTAATGCTTTCCTAAAAATGCCCATATAGTCCAACCGTTCGGATCAATTGACGCCAAAATATAGTACCAGTTATTGTTACATTACAACTGCATACCAAGTTTTGTTTGAATTGTTTCATAACTTTTTTATAGAAACAATCTACTTAACGAAATTAATAATTCGATATTTCCACCATTCGGTATTTCCACCAGATTTCCAACGCAAGGCACCAAAAACTAAACAGAAAAGGACCCTCTATAGGGGTTTCCCAAATTTCCTAAGATTTTCTATCCCAAATACCCTACGATTCCTTACATTAAAGTTTGAATTAGAGCTGCAAAAATAAGTGTTTAACCCACTTTATAGAACGAGAGAGAGAATCTTCTCAAAAATGTACTGTCTATAACTAGCCAAAATATTTCTGCATTCGTTACGCGCTACATGTAATATTTTTAACATATTTGAGAACATTTTTAACATATTTGTTTAGCGGCGGAATATTTTGCTCCTTAAGAGTTACTCTAAAATAAATGATCTGTGCATAACATGATTTTCCGACTAATTGGCTAACTACAAAGCGTGAAATCTACTGATCTGAGGATGATCTTCTGAATGAGTGATTTTTTGAGGAAGCAATAATGAAGGAAAGGTCAACCATATAAACTAAAATTTCGTAACATTAATCATGCAAGGAAAACAAATGAGTTTTTGCAATTATTTTTTAAATTATGCTAAAGTTAATGCAATCATTTATAAATTTTATATTAAAAATATATTTATTTTAATTTCAATTAAAATGATCTGAATTGGACTTACAGTGGAAGTTAAAACCTCCGAGCTAATTAAAACCATAGTAGTTCAAATTTTAAAATTGTTCGCGTTTTTGAAAATACCAAAGAAATTATGACTTAGTAAAATATTATATCATTTAATCAAATAAAATGGTTGTACGCAATATACACTGGCCTGAAAAAGTTAAGGTACAACATGTTTTTCGAAGCTCACCATTGAAAAAATGGCAGTAACAATAAAATGCATAGTTTGCATGAATGACAGTAAATAGCGAACTTTAAAGCCATTGATGAAAAAACGATAGCTGCCACTTTTATTTTACAGAAAAGAACATATGTTTATGAGTCAGAAAAAAAATATGCAAATATCAAGCTTTCGTACTTATGTGTGTAAGTTGTGTTGATTTTCAACTGTTGTTGGTAGTTTCTGTGACCATATTCAATAGAGTTCAGAAAATGTCTCAGAGACGTCGTTTGCCCGATTCGTTAAGGGGGCAGGAAGTTGAATTGATGGAAATGGGATCATCTCATGCTGATGCTGCTAGACGTCTCAATGTGTCTCGTAGTGTTGTTCAGAGACTTTGAGATTAATACCAATCAAAAGATTATGTGTCCAGAAGACCTGTTCCAGGCGACCACGAGCTACAACACCTGTAGAAGACCGTTTTCTAGTTCTTTCGGCTTGAAGAAGAAGAGCCACTACTGTGCTGCAACTCGTTGCTGACCACTTTGTAGCATCAGGAAAAATAATCTCTGCTACTACGTTCGCTATCGTCTTCACAATGCGGGTCTCTATTCAAAACGACCAGTTGTGTGTGTTCATCTCAACGGAATACTGTGAAGGATCCGCTTATGCTGGGCAAGAGAACATGTTTCCTGGACCCAGCAGCAATGAGTTTCTGTGCTGTACACAGACGACTCTAGATTGATATTGGAGGGTGATTCAGGTCGTCTACTGATCTGGAGGGAACAGCGCACTGGATACCATCAATCCAACAATGTTGAAAAGAATTGTTATAGAGATGGTGGAGTCATGGTTTGGGCAGGGATCTCGCTCGGTGATCACACTGAACTGCATGTGTTCCATGTAGGAACTCTGACTGGTCTAAGACATCAAGATGAGATCATTGATCCATATGTCCACCCATATGATGGTGCTATTGGTAATGACTTCATTCTGATGGATGGTAATGCACGACCTCACCAAGCTTAGATTGTTGAGTTGTGTCTTGAGGACCACAATTTGGAACGAATAGAACGGCCAGCTCGATCTCTAGTCCTGAATCCGATAGAACATCTTTAGGACTATCTTGCCAGACAGGTTGCTGCTTTAAATCCTCCTCCAAGGTCGTTACATGAGCTGGAACAAGACTTTCTCTGTGTCCGGTCTTCGCTTCCTATTTCGGTGTCCGACAACTTAATAAACAGCATAAAAAATCGATGCTGTCAATGCATTCAAGTTACGGGCAGACACATTCCTTATTAAAACCCATTTTTATATTGATTCTATGCCATTTTACTACATAACACTGATGTTCTGTTTTCTTCAAAAATAGACTTTTCCGCAAAGATTGCTTTTTTCGTTATAAATCGTTTTTGCAATATACTTATTCAAATTTCTATGACGCATTCAATAAAAAACTATTCCATGCACATATACTCAAACCTTTTTGTTTCTACCGCGCAGTAAAGGCTACGAGAAATTCTAAAGCTCATTGTAATCTGGACAGATTTTTGATCTGATAAAACTTTGATTACTTGCTTGCTGAAGCAGCTAGTATGGATGTACTAGAAACCCACATTGTTCTTTAAGTCAGGATCTTTCAGAAACAAACTCATTACAACGTTTTGGACGGAAAAACCTTTATTAGATTGTAGCCACAAAAGCAGTTACACAACTTGACGCTTTACGGATCGGTTCGTACATACGAAATTTCAACTTTCTACGGCCATTTGTCTCAGCTTTGTGGTGTACATACAGCATCACGGTAAAAGTGGTTAAAAAATAGTAAAAAAAAAAAACCCTCATGAAGAGTCAAAATTAATATTTTGGTTATGTAAACGTCAGTATACATGTAGACGTAAGAAAATGGAGAATAAAATATTAGAACTCTTAGGGAAAAATAAAATAGACATTTAGGTTATAATTTGATTAGGAAATGTTTGTGTGAATACAATTCTTCCTTTTCTATTGTTCTTTTCAATTTCTTTAAAGCATTACTTTTAAGAAATTGAAAAGAACAAAAATACTTTCTGCGAACACTTTTATTTATTTTCTAATTTTGCATTTAGCAAAAATTGCAAATTTTCCACTGTGGGCAAAGAAGTAAATATCACCGGATGTTTTTATAAAGCTAGTGATTGTTGTTTAAATTTCAGGAGAAAAACTAAGTGTTTTAAAATTATTTAGCATAAAATATGTGCCGTAAAGCAAACTTAGTATATTTAGTTTTTTCTCACCGATTGATATTATCAATTTCTGATTTCGAAAATTAACAGGAATCAGCATATTCCTGTGAATATAATTTTAAACTTAAGTTATATGGGCACAAATATAAAAATTGAAAGAAAATAATGTTCCAATAAAATGGTATGAAGTTCTTATTTATGCCTTTTTAAAATATTTTTAATTGATAAAATTATAATCATTAAAATTATTATTGTTTTTTTTTTTGCGCAAAATAAATCTGAACTTCAGGACTTAAGAATTTCTCAAAACTTAAAATATTTACATGTATTAAATATTAAAAGTACTTTTATATAAATATGTACATCTATTTAAAATATGTTTTGCTCCTGTTTTTATTTTTTTTAATTACAAGTTTTTACCCTATCGACTGCTTGATCGACCGTAAACATGCGCATACTTTTTACTTCATATATTTTTTATCGTTTGGTTATCGCTCCCTTAATTGTGGTAAAACATTTGAAATACTGGTTGTTCGAAAAAAGAATTGCTCTATATTAAAATGACATGACAGCAAAACCGTGTGAGATAGAAAAGTGAAACAAGTTGTAATTCGCACCAGTTCTCTAGTTCTCTGGAATTTTCGGTTCACCGGTTTTCAAAAATAATTCAAAAATGTTGATATCAAAGATCGCTGTAGTCAAAAGTTTTTATTGGTTTATGAAAGTGTTCTTATTTAACAGAGGTCAAATCCCATTGTCCAAAACGAAACCATTGGTACGGTAAGGCTATACCATTCACAACTGTAACATTACGCAATCGAATGGCCAGATTACTGCTGTGATAAGTGGTCATATCGAACACATCGCAATGAGATTTGATCTCTGTTAAGTGAACACTTTGTTACGCCAATTATGAAACATTTGAATATAGCGTTCTGTGAATTTTTGAATTATTTTTGAAATTTCTTGTTTAAGAAATAACAGAGCCCTGGTGCAACATACAACTTGTTTACCTTTCTATATCACACGTTTTTGCTGTTATGTCATTTCAATATAGGGAAATTCTTTTTCGAACACCCTGTATTCTTACGATTCGTTAGTAGGTTTTTTTTTTTTTTTTTTTTTTTGTATAATAGTAAGTAATAATAAAAGAAACCTATGAGCATACTGAAAACTATGCGTAATTATAAATTTCAGAAACACGTAGTAATCACCAGGCTGCAAAATTTGGTTATGAAAACATGAATGTCAGAAACGTATAAAACTTTTTTTGTGTATATTTAAAAATAATAATTAACATATTTACCGTTCTCAAGTTTAGAACTAATAAATAAATAAAAGAAAGTATTGGGAGCATTTTTAATGACGGACGACGTTTTGGAAGTCTATTTATTACATTTATTTTAAGACTGTGTTTTGCATTTTAGTGAAGCAGTATTTTCCCCAAAACATGTTTTCACCACAAATGAGATTTTTTTTCCAATTAGCTAAAAATATATAAAAATAATAAATGAAATATTCATCGATCTCAATTAAGAATTTAAAAAACATTTTAAAAGAAAGCACTTGACATTTTTAATGTGTTTCAAGTTTTTTTTTTTTTTCAAAATAATAGAACTAATAACAGCAGTGAACTATAAAGTTATTTTATTGCATTTTTTTCGAACATTAATCGCATTTGACAGAAGTAGTATTTTTTCCCTTTAAAGAATTTGGCCAACATGAGTTTTTTTTTTTTTTTTTGACCATTCGTTTTTTTTCTAGACTAAGCATATTTCAGCTCGAAGAAAGTTTTCTTTTTTTCCTTTTACTATACATTAAAAGGTTATCCCAGAAATGCAATAAGTAAAAGATGAAAAATCTACCAAGATGAATGTTTTAAAGAAGTATTTTAAAAGAAAGATAAACCTAACTACCCGTATGGGTAATTTAATACTCTTAAAAATGATAATCTTTCTCAAGTCATTACTAATTAAAAAAAAATTAATTTAGAAACCCAAATAAAGCAATCTACAATCGAATCGTGCCACAGCTCTTAACTTTTTCAATTTCCAGCTTTCTAACCGCACTTGTTTTTATTCCAGCAGTTAAAATTTGCATTAAAAATTCCTATAGGAACCTCCTGTGTTTAATATCGGGATATATAAAATATATTTACGTAAAACGAAATGTTTTAAGAGAAAAAAAAAGGGGGGGGGAGTAAAAATGCACTCCAACCTTTTTTCTGCGGGTTTTTTTTCTGCGGCATTGGAAAATTTTAATCAAGATGGGTTTTCAATTGATTAGTGTATCTTTAAAACGAGTGCTTAATAGGATAATTTTGAACAAGTTTTTTTATGCGTTCTCTTTCTACCGTACAGAAACAGGTTTGAGTGTGTGCTCTCTATAGTACACACTATAGTATAGAAGTGCGCTATAATGCTAAAAACTTGGTCAATAAACATGAAATTATACGCAACTTGCTCAGAAAAAAAAATACTTTGTATTAAAAAAATCTAAAAATTCTATAAATCTAAATAATTTCTGTAAAAGATTTTTTTAAACAATTTTGATTACGAAAATAGCTTCACAGAAAAATCAATTATCGGATTCATTTTAAAACCACAGTCGTCAAAGTAAGATACATTTACTGCAATTTGTCCAATAACATTTGGTTCAGACAATTTTTCTGCATTTTTTCAGGAAAGCATAGCTCTCTCGCTCAAAATTTATTGTCGGTACAAATAATCAAATACTTTCTGCATTCATTATACATCACGTGATCTGTTTTAGCGTACAATTACTTCTAGTTGCTTAAGTCAATTTCCTCGCATGTTATATGTCAATTTTTTTTCCTTGCTGTAGTGCTTTTTCAAAAATCTACTTCCCATTACTGTCATTAAACTTTATTCCGCGGTAATTACTAGACGTAGAACTGCTAATGGTTCTCGACGTTTTTCAATGCCAAACTTTCCACGTTAATCATAGCGATTTAATTGTCAGAAACACGCCCCCCTCTTTCCTCACCATCGAGAGGAAAGGAATGAGTAGTTTTTGAAACTGAAAATGCGTGTTCGATCTATAAGTTGGACGGAAGTTGAAAGTGGCGTATGTCGGTTGAAAAATATGAGTCAGTAATATGTTTTAATTTAGGCACTCTTGTGGTGTTTCGCGATAGCATTTGTTAGAAAGTGACGTTACCATCAAAAACCTTGAGCCATAAAGAATTTATGAATTGTTAGATATCCGAAATTGTATGATAATTGTGAAATAAATGTATTTGATGGAGATGAAACTGTAGTGAAAAACTATGTTTTTTATTTTGAAACTAGCTGTACCCGACGCGCGTTGCTACGCCAACAAAAAAAA
The DNA here is from genome assembly GCF_026930045.1 of Uloborus diversus. Classification (NCBI taxonomy): domain Eukaryota; kingdom Metazoa; phylum Arthropoda; class Arachnida; order Araneae; family Uloboridae; genus Uloborus; species Uloborus diversus. The sequence continues at coordinate 92,533,064 of NC_072731.1, read as the reverse complement.
AAAAACATCATTATACTGATTTTCATGACAATCGGTTTAACGGGGCAGAAGTTGCTACTCTGCAGTGCCACCTGGTGGCGAGTGGCTTCAATGAGCATATTATGCACCTTCTCCGTGGAAAAATACACATATATAGCAATTTTCATAATAATCGGTCCAGGTATCAAGTGAAGCCGTGACTATACTCAAATTTTGTACTCACGCAGTTTGCAAGATCAATCAATCGCTAAAAATATCAAATAGAAAAAGTTTTAAATCCCCCCGTTGCATGAAAAGCCATAAAACAATAAAGAAAGAATTTATTTGTTCAAACTCAAGAAAAATGGCAACAGCTAACTTCTTATCAATGAGATCTTTCACGCGAATTAATTTCTGCAGCTGATAATTTTATTCGTATTTATCCAGTGGATTGTGACTTAAATTCGAATAAAAAAGGAAATATAGATCGGATTTTTTTCGAACTGGTCTATAAACATTCCCAAAACCAAAAATAACAAACCGTGAAAGTTTCAGCCAAATCTGCCGGGTTGGTTTTGAGTTCATGGGTGACATGCAGACAAACATTCATTTATATATATATATATATATATATATATAGATGTGTAGAAATAGCAGACTGGTTGTAAAAGTAACGTATGGGAGAGTAATATTTATACTTTTAATTTTTATCTGTTGAAGTATTGCAAAATAGTATTGAAAATTTTAGTGTTTAAATAAGCGTGTGGGTAAATATTATAGTCATTGCACTGTAAAAACGATTCAGAAACGTTCCTGGAAAATAATGGGCAGCTGATATGCCCAATTTCTGCCAGTAACATATCTTGCAAAATCCAGGAACTTTTTCTGCTAAAATTCTGTAACCTTCCTGACATTATCCTGGAAGCGTCCTGAAAATTCAGAAATCTTGCCAGTCGTCTCTTTGGAAAATTAGTGTAAACTTAAGAAGGTATAATATAATAGCTTGGCATATTCTTGATTTATCAAGGAATTTCCAAGAGCTTTATTGCAAACATTGCCAAAGCTAAGCCAGAACTGCAAGTAAGTAACGAGAATTTTACTCGTCTGCAATTCTTGTAAAGCAGCGTAGTCCATACTTATTCGCACTATTTGGGAGCTTAATTAGCATGGACGGGTCGTAATTGAATTGAAGCAGATACACTTTATAAATACGCTCAGTTAATTTTTAAACTGGGAGCTAAATTTTTTTTTTTTACAACAGTGAAAGGTCTGCGTTTGTGCAACTTGTAGCAATTCAGGAAACTTTTTGACAATGATACTTGATTTTCAAGGAAGTGGGTAAAAACCATTGAAATCCCGAAACGTAACACGGAAATACATAGTAATGTTTCGGAATTTTTTTAAAGTGTGAGTGTGACATATTTATATTCAACATTCTTGTTTTAGGCAACGAAACGTGACATCCTATTTTATTTTTGAATAGAGCGATTATTTAGTTTGTCTAGGAGGCAGATTTATTAATTTCCTTTAAATGAATATACGTTTATACTGTTCACAATGAGCAAAGCATTCTAATACTTTGCATAATGTTTTATGAGACAAAAAGTTATTTTGTGTACTGTTATATGTCATATATCAGGACTTGATGCATCGACTTGAATTGAAAACAAAACGGATACATTCAATATAAATAGATATATAACTACGAAGAGAAAACTGCTCTACAATTTTTTTATTTGATTTGAAACATACAGTTTTCCAAATTGAATCTAAAAACTTGTGAAGTATTTTTTCCATGAAATAACTGATCAACTGAAAGATTCTTTAAAAAAACATATTAGAAACTACATTATTTGAGGATAATATGTAAACGCGCTTATACTTAGATTGTTTCTAAAACTCAATCAAATACTGATTAAAAATAAGCTTAGTTACTGTTTACTCAAGTACTATAATATCGTTACCTATTGGTGAGTAACGATTTTTAATCAAATTTTAATCACTGTAAAATTTATAGGTTAACATTTGGGATATGTAACTACACATGTTTTTAGAAAGATTATTATACGTAAACTGCTGAAAAGGCCAAGACTAAAAAAAGATAAGAATAAAATAAAATTATAAATTGTGTCAGATAAAGCTTGTACAGTTTTTCTTTTACAATAGTAAATATTTAATTTTTCAGTCAGTTAACAATGGGTAAACACTAGTTTTTTTCTCTGTGCTGACACTACTGTGACAAGGAAATAAGTTTTACGGTATTCAATCAATTAAAAAGTAATATAACGTCCTTGCGACAAAGCTGGTTTGTGGAAAGGACGTCTAACGATATGAAGTCTCTTATACGTCCAGGAAGGTCTTAGAGCAACGTAGATAGAAGTATCTTTAAGAAAATGAGTGTGTGGGTAGTTGCTCATGTATAAAATAGAGATGCAAATATCGTTGCCGAATAATTTGCGTTTAATGCTGGCGTATTTGAACATTTTCTAATGTTTCTTTTAAGCTACTGTTTTGATGAGTTCTTTATGATATTTATCTATTAAATAATCCAAGTTTGTGACCTCGAGCGCCAAACGTAACTTAGATAAAAATCTAAAAAAATAAAAAAAAACGTGAAATTTTGCCCTTTTCTGTAGTTTTTGGCAATTTTAACCCTAAACGACTAGTTTATTTTTTTAAAAATAAATAATACCTTCAATTAAAGAATTTCAGGTAGACTACATTTGTTACGATATGAATCCAGAACCATTTTTTAAGACCCAATAGGTTTTGAGATATAGCCCCTAAAAGTTATATATATATATATATATATATATATATATATATATATATATATATATATATATATTAGGGTGGTCCTTATTTATATGGGAAAAAAAATTTCGGAATTCAACAAGTGACGCCCCATAGTTTTGTGACACTATGATAAAAAGTAACGTGTGCAAAATTTGGATTCGATCGGTCAATATTAACACGTGGCCCTAGGCCGTTGAACTTAAACACTTTTGATAATTTTCCCACAAATCTTCCGAGTTTTTACTTCAGACCGAGTACATCGTTTCTCCTAGGTATGCAAAATATTTTTTACAGTGAGGTAGCACTAAAATTGACCTTTTTAATTATTTTATATCATCTAAAAATTTTACTTTGAATAAGAATGAAATAATACTTTAGGAACTTTCCTCAATCGTACGCTTTTCTCAATGTATCTCGATAGTGTGTATTTTTTTCCGATAGTCTTAGACCGTCTGTAAAAAAAAATTGCTTTGTGACTCATATTTGGTAAATTAGTTGTGAAATTCTTCGATTAATTGTGCACCTCTTTCAGTTGTATCATTCACAATTTTCAGTATTTTAACAATCTCTCTTCCCTTTAAATAGCTAAAACATTTTGACGTGAATCAGGATCAAATAGGAAAAAATCTTCTAGTATTTGCAACTTATCAAACACTTTTATTGACTCGTAATTAATTCCATAAAGAGGAAGTTCTTTAATAAGAAATTATTCTAAGTCATCTACTGTTATCTGAAATTTGTTAAACAGTCATCAGACACATCTTCTTTATCACAAGCCTTTTTTGGACTAGTCTTTTATTATCTTCAGAGTTTATTCCTTCATCCAATACGGACAAAGCTACTAGTTTATCCCCTAAATACCATAAGTGAGTTATGAATTTTTCAATCACTGCTTCTGCTGCATGTTTGTCGTCATTTTGTACGCTGCTAGTTTTCAGACACATTATATTATTCAAAGGAGCCTCGACTGGGTTACTGAGAAAAACCATATCTTCATACAGCATTTAATTGTAAAACAGCTTTGTAAAACAGCTTTCTTTTCATGTAAGGTCAATTTAAATTGTTTCCTAAATATAAAAATTTTCAAACAAAAATTCCTTTCGCCACCCATGTGGCTCACAGATAAGCTCCAGGTTGCCGAAAACATATCCCTGTAGGAAGGATATCTCATCTAGAACTAAGAAAGGCAAGAACTTCTTTAAGGACACACTCTGCAGTACGATTTCAGGTGCATGATGATGGCAATCCAAATGTAATATATCACCGTTCAGTTTCTGCTCTAAAAATTGCATGCACAATTTATACGGTTGGTATTGCAAGTCGTTGTGTATCAAACACTACAGCTGGAACAGTGAGCAATAAAGAGTTATCATCTAAGATATCATATACAACTGAAGAAATATCTAAGGAATTCCGAGTAGCTGTTCAATATTAGGAACTGAAGCTATCACGGTAATCCTGTCGGCGTTCTTTTTCCAGTTACATCTGGATAAAGCTTTGTATCCCAGTGAATAACTACAAAATCTAAATTTAAATTCATGAAATTTAATTTTACCTCTCGAAGATTTTCTTTTGCTCTCTTAAGGAATGTACGATTGATCACTAGGTCATTTGGATTTAAATTTACTGCATCTACATAGACTGTAAATAAATGAACAACATCTTTATCCCTAATATGGCATTTGCCTAACAGTGATGAAAGGCGAGCAGATATCAATAGTTGTCAAGCTTTTTTGCATTGTGTTAAACCATCTGTAGAAAACAAAAGTTTAACAGGTTTGGATAGATACCCATTTCGGTTTCTAAATCTTGTGAATCTCAAGAACTTGATGATAATAAAGGACTATGTACTGAAATAGAAGAAAATTTTTTTAAAGTATAAATTTCTACATTGTTCCTAGTTGGATATTTTTTTATTTATAATTTAGGTATGGAAAAAACAGTACATTTTTATGTTAGCAGTAATCGAGGATTTTTAGAAATTTATATTTTAAAAATTAAAAATTGCATAAGCATTTAGGTATGTTTATAACTAAAGAACAGCGAATTAAAATATAATTGCAATTACTTATATTTATAGCATTGAAACCTTGCGACTCTATTTGACACACCTATTACATATACAGGGAATTTTGTTAATCAACACCCCCAAAGCCTGGAAGAGGCAATTAGTTCTTGTCAAAGATCGTTCATTAATGGCCTAGGTCATTCATTAATGGACTATAGAATCCCTTGTGTCCATCTTGATGGGAAGAAACGTTCCCCTGCCGCTTGGTTGGAACAAGCGCGAATAACGACCCAATCTCATTGGTGTACATTTTATTCTTTGTAACATGTTAAATTTTACGGAATGAAAGTAAGAGAATGGTCGATCTGGAAGTAGCAGCACCTGTTGAGGTTCAAAATTACTTTAAATATAAAACGTTAGAATGTTTTTGCATAAAAATTAGAAAATCCGCAATTTTTTCTTCGAAACTCAAAAAAGGGGGCCCTATGGGCATGTGTTAATATTCATAGATTGACTTTAAATTTTGCAAGGATCATTTATTTGCACAATGGAACAAATTGAGGGAGCGTCGCGTAAAATATCTGCAACTTCAAAAATAAGAACCACCGTAATATATATATATATATAAATATATATATATATATATATATATATATATATATATATATATATATATATATATATATATATATATATATATATATATATATATATATATATATATATATATATATATATATATATATATATATATATATATATATATATATATATATATATATATATATATTTTTTTTTTTTTTTTTTTGGAAAATCGAAATTTTTTGCAATATTTTGTGGTTCTAAATCAGTTTTGACCCCGTTTATTTACAACTTCTCCCCCTTTCGACCCCTCATTACATTCTAGTGCCCTAAGCAGGTTCCCTCCCCGCTCTCATTTTTCATACATTCATTTCTACATGTGCTATATGCAGGGGCGGCATTTCAGCATTTCGTTTGGGAGGTCGAGTTTTTTGCATTGAGAAGGAATAGATGGAGAGAGTGCAACCCTACTATCCCGATACAGCAAGCAACAGTACCATGTGACATGGGGAGCAATTTCGAGTTGACCGTAACCGCTAAAGAAGTTTTCTTTAGCTGAAGCCATGCATGATAACAACCTTTAACTGTAGAAGGGAAAAATTAGATTTATAGTAATAGTGCAGTATTCTAGCACTGTAAACTGTGAGGAAAAGCCACACCAGGAGGTTCAGTAACTTTTCCCTAGCATGTACGAATGTTTTTTACTTCTAAATAAAGAAAAAATAACATTTATATGCATTTAACGAGTACATATTCCACAGTTGCCTGTAATTTTTTAATTTTTGTACTTATTTTATCTATAAAAGTTATAAAACATTGTATATCTTGAGTGTAAATAACATTTTAGTTCCATAAAACATTTTTTACTTAACTAGTAATTATTTTAACGGCTCTTAAGCATTTTGTGTACATTTGCTTTGTTGGCGAGTATCTTCTCGCCAAGCTCCTGTGAACAGCAGATGCGCAAGAATAAAGATCTGCTATTTTTATACTTCAATTTAAATACTAGTATGCCTGCGTGTGAAATCATTTCAAAACATTGATTACAATACATATGAATCCATAAATTTTCAGTCAATAACAGAACACTTTAAACTATTTGTACATGCCCGTCATTTCAGGGAATAAACATCAAAATACATGAAAAATGCAATTACATTATATTTTAAAATTCGGAAGGAAGTGTGGAGAGGGTGTTTGAATGATAGGCCTGTATTTGTATCAGTTATTTATTTATTTATTTATTATTTTGCAGTAAAGGAGTTGGAGCCAGAGTTGCTCTGATTTGTAGCCCCGACTTCATAATAAGCGCCGTCGCGTCGTCTGAAAAATATTTAATGCCAAAAGAGCGATTGCGTGCTAAAACGCGACAACTTCCCAGCCAAACAAGTCACCTGACCTGGGAAACATTGGGTCCCAAGCTTATTTCACTGAGACATTTGCTATGGCTCCCTCCATTAGTATTCCTTCTCAATGGTTTTTTGAGTATGAATTTCCTTAGTACGGTATAAAATACATATTGGTTAACAGGAAGTGATAATAAAATGGTTTTAATGTTAAGAACAATAAAGCAATATTGAAGTTGAGACACAAATGTTATCTACTATAAAATGACTGACCTGATTGAAATAGTCAAAAAAGAATGGAAGCAAGAAAGTTATATTAAAAAACACATTTCCTTCAAATTCCGCTCTTTAAAGTAACAAAGAAATCTTTTTAAATTGGGCTAGTATTTATTTAGCGTCATTAAAAAGTATGGTCGCAATTCACAAAACAATTCCTCTTCTCTCATGCTATAAATTTTACTTATAAGTGTAATATTTTCTTTTTCGCTTTCTATAACAGATCTACATAATATTGAACACACCAATGATAAATATATCTCATCAAATCCTGTCTCAATTTCTTGAGAAACTGAACTGATAATTTTATTCAAAATAGTGATTTAATATTTTGACTAAAACTTCGTGTGGTTTTGTCACCTCTTCTTCGTTGGCATACAGTAAAAACTGTTATGGAAAGTTCTGTCAAAGTTTTACTTTGTTCAAAGGCTCAAGCATGCATTAGTGCGAAAATTACTAAGAGTTTCAAATGTCAATCCAAGAATTAAGGTTAGCGGATTGAAATTTTTGTGATAGAGTGTAGCATTGTTCAAAAAACGCTCCGCAGTATAAATAAAGTAAACAGAAATTCAAACGAAATCATACATATTAAAATGACATCAGATTTCCTATCACTGAAAAGGTCGCTTTCCAGTCATTCTTCCAGGGGGCTTTTATAGATTTAATTTTTGTATACCATCGTGTGTCACTCAGAGATTGTCGAGTAAAGAGCCTCAAGATATATTTGTTGATGTATTTTGTGACGTGGGATGTTTTTCGTAAAGAGCATATCTTTACAAAGAGTTTCTAAGAAAGCATATAATGCATCGAGTTTCTAAAATGTTTCTAGTACAAGGAATCAATGAACACCTATTAGCTAAACATTAAGTTATAATATGAGCATAAAAATTTATGTAAAATAACATGGAGTTTACTCGTAAAAATTTCGCAGCCTAAACACTGTACGGACATCACATAGAAGATGCACTATCATAACATAGAGTACACAATTTTGAAATATTTAACCCATATGAAGAGATTACTTCTTTAGTTAAGGCTAGCAATTATTCTCCATATGTTTTTTCTGTTAAAATGCAAGCAAATAATTTTCTAAGTTATCTAAATTGAATTTAGCCATTTTTTTTATTATTCTTAGTGAAAAATTTGGGGGTACAACCGCCCCCTCTCGCTCCCGCTATTTGCCGCCCCTGGCTATATGATTGAAGCCTTTTATGTTTTATTATGGGATGTTAAAATAAAAAACGAAAAATTTCAAAATATGATGTTTAATTTTAGGTTCTAATAGGAATGCTTAAATAAAACGCGCAATAAGATCTAATAGATAGATTCATCCATTTTTTAATCAGTAATTCAGTTGAGTTGTTCAATGTAATAATTAAGTTAATTATGCCCTCTTGGGTAGCCTCAATTAAAGTTCGTCCGTATCTGCCTCGTCATATCACGATGGCAAATCTTTATCAAGGGTTGGCGATCTATCGTTGATGTTTTTTGCTCACGAGACATTTTTCATGTCGAAATGGGAAACATCTGAGACTAATGAGGAATCGAATTTGTTTAAATTCCAGCATCTGGTACGTTGTCGCAGAAGGCTTCACTGCAGTGTATGCACACGGATGGGAATTGAGAATTTCATAACCTTCAAACAAATTCGTATCATCAACTTACTGAAAACTAAAATGAGAAATCACAACATTCAAGTATTTCAAGCAGAGGAAGATGCTGATAGGCGCAGCATTACTACATCCGTAGCTGTTACCTTTACCTATGATGTAGTGTTAGTTGTTTGTGGGGATATGTACTTGCTAATCATTCTCAGTGCAATTTCAAACCAACCTGAAATCTAATTTAACAAATTCGGAACAGTCAAAGCATCATATCATGAACTCCAGCATCGCCTCTTCAAACTCCTCATTGAAACAGGAGCTTTTATTTTTCACCTATGCTTTTAGTGGTTGTGACTCGACGTTCTGTTTTTTTTTTTTTTTTTTACTTAGCAAAGATGTAAATGATGTCCATAATCGAAAAATATCCGGACGTTGAAAATGAAGTTGAGATTTTCTCAACACCAATACTACGCTAAAAGATATAGCAGAAGCAGGACTGATAATCAAAATCGCTCTATACGGTGGCCCCCCAAAGAGCCATAACCTTGACTCGCTGTGGTAGGTACCAGCTTTCTGCAGGGGCTGTGACGAAAAATAGTTTTTATCTGGCCAGGTTACCTCCTACAAGATACACTACTTAATTTTACTCCTTGCGGACATATCATCAGGTTTATCATCATCCACGTATTCTCTTCATAAATAACTTTTATTCAAAATTTTCTATTTAACTACTAGTAAAAAACCTTCTTACAGGTACAGGCGTGGTTGAGAGTCACACTGAACCTTCTCTTCTGTGGGTAAATATCTACGTCGCGAGGCCTCAGCCCCAAAAGGATGACCAGAGACACAACCCCATATCATCTCTTGCGGATGATTTCTTGCTGCTGCTAAAGAGGTTGTGGGAATGTTTGCAGTTGCAGGAGCGCGGGGATGAAATGCTTTTCCTCGTGCAGGAAATGTAGTGGAGCCTTCAATTTGTCGGGCGTGCCGAGTTCGATCCTAGCCGATCGAAAATCCATCATCTTCATTAATGGTGACTGGGGGACGTTAAATATGCTTGTAGTTACAAAGCCATCCAAGTAAAACGAAAACTTTTGGAAAATCAAATTAATTGGTGTATCTATTCGATCTTGTTGCGCGTTTTATTTGACGTTTTTTATTTTAACACCCCATAATAAAATATTAAAGGCTTCAAGAATAGAGCACAGGTAGAAATGAATGTATAAAAAATGAGATGGGGGAGGGAACTGGCTTAGGGGCCCTCAAATACCTGCACAGATCACTAGAACGTGACGAGGGGTCGAAAAGGGGAGAGGTTCTGAAGAAAGGGGTCAAAAGTGATTTAGAACCACAAAATATTGCGAAAAATTGAGATTTTCAGAAAAAAAAAAACTACTCTTAGAGCAGGGGTTATCAACCTGTGGGTCGCGACCCCCGCATTTCATAGGGGGTCGCGACATTATCCCTATATTAAAAAATATATTGTTGCATACCTGAAAAATTAATAGGGTAAAAATAGCATAATTTTAAAGTAGCATGAATGAATACCTTAGCGCAATGGCGAATACAGGATAAGGCTATGGGGCTACAGCAACTCCTCCCACCTTTTATGCCAGAGCACCTGATTTCATATCTTCCTCCAAGATTATCATAAGCTTTGGTTTTTGGGACTTCAATTTCGACAAATTTCCGCGACAGAGTCCCGAATACCCTTCCTGTAACATTATATAAAATCATCTGAAATTTCGTTTTTGGAACATCAGTTTCGAATAATTTTTGTAAGAGATTCTCTAAGCTCCAACCCAATATCATGAAAGGTGTCTTGCATTTGCGTTTTTAAAGCTTAATTTTGAAAATATTCCGGGAAAGAGCCCCGAACTCCTTTCCATCCTCGAACTTCATCAGAAATAGCCAAGAAATGGAGTTTTAGGATTTTAATTTCGGAAAAAAATCCAGGGAGTGCCTGCAATCCCTCTTTACATAATAAGAGATCATATAAAATTTCGTTTTTAGGGCTTTAATTTCAAAAAAGGTTCCGGGTGAGGGTCTCTAAACATTTCTCCTTGTCATTAAAGGTAATGAACTATTCTGTTTTTTAGACTTAAATTTTGAAGAAAAACTTTTGGGAGTACCCGAGAAACTCTCTCCCGCCCACATCCTTAAAACGCGTCTAAAATTTTGTTTTTGGAACATCAATTCCGAAAAAAACTCCGGGGGAGGGGGTGGCTCCGAATACAAACCTTTTCCTTAATGTATACTAAGATGACGTATAATTGCGTTTTTTAGAACCTCAAACTCAAAAATTTTCCTGGGAAAGGTCGCCCGAACCACTTTTCTTCCCTAAATTTCAACAAAAATAGTCTACAACTGAGCTTATTTAGGACATATAATTTTCATCTTCGAAAAATTGGAAAGCTTCCTTATCCACTTCCCTCCATCCCATCGTTAAAAATCGTTTGAAACTTCATTTTTACGACTTTGAGAAATTTCAAAGGCAAGTAAGTCTATGAGTTTGAACCATTTATAAAAGTCCCTGAACTTTTCCTCCTCCGAACATCACCAGAAATCGTGTAACCTGAAATTTTAGAACTACAATTTCGAGCAATTTCCGGGGAAGGACCATCGCGAATGTTGCACTTACGACTGTAGATTCAAATTGTTAATTCTCTTTTTCCGCTTATCATACTCTTAGTTTCATTGCACAAAATACTAGCAATGTCACTTCCTCCTCTCCCCCCCCCCCAACAAATATAAAACAGGACTCTTCTCTATCTTGCTATACATGCATTTGGAAAAAACTAAGCATTTTCCTAATGTCCCCCTCTCAATTTTTCGACCTTGCGAGGGCCTTGTTAAAAGAAAATGCCTTCATTCACTGCATTGAAAGTTTGAGAAAACCAAATCCTGCATTCACCACTGCTAGCACGCCAGAATTTTGAAAGTGCTGAAATGTATGTTTAACATTATCGAGACTATCTTTTTTTTTGTTTGTTTGTTTGTTTCTGCACTTAATGTAGAAATAAAAGAAACACACATTAAGCTCAAATACAATATTTCAAGCACTTTGAGTAATCATGTAAAATATTCACAATGTCTGCGCATACGCGCGCACACACACACACACACACATACATATTATATGTATATATATATATATATATATATATATATATATATATATATATATATATATATATATATATATATATATATATATATATATATATATATATATATATATATATATATATATATATATATATATATATATATATATATTCAAAATCTGCTTGTAATACATATCATAAAAAGAATAATACTTATTTTGTATTTTAATACAGAAAAAAAATCATTCTCCTGGTTCATGAAGTGAGTTGAATTGAGCAAAGGTAAAAGCTACAGCTCTATGACATGGGCTAGGATTAGAATTATCATACCTAAACCAATTAAACGAACGTAGATGCGAGACCTTTTGAACCATTTAGAGAAAACCAGATTTTTTAAGGGTATCCGACCAGTTTGTTTCTGTCCAAGACAGTTTTACTAACTACAGATTCAGAGAGTAGGGAGTTTATTTCCAGCAAAATGTTTGTTTATTGCGCATCGCAGAGCCAATTTATGAGTTACGAATTAGCGAATAAGTTAGAATTGAGAAAGGGAAAAGACAATATGACAGTATCTTGCTTATTTGGGGTCTCAACAAATGTTAAGTTTAAAATTTCAGCTATGATTCCTGACAAGGATGGAAAATAATTTTGGCAGTAGTTTTTTTTCCTTTTAATTTTTCCAAAAATAACACAAATTACTCCTTTTAGTCGTGTAAGTATCTCTGAGATAACAATATTTAAAAACATGAGCTTAGCTTATTCTAAATTTTATAGCCCAGAAAAATTGACTTGTTATTAGGAACAGAAGTAATCCTGAAATTATTCATGATTTTATCAATTTCATATACCTAATTTTAATTCAGCTCTACAAAATAGTGCTCAGCTTTATAGTGGGTGATTGTACTGAAGATAATTCCCAACAAAGTTACATGTATTGTGGGTTGACTTATAAGAGACAATTAGCGAATAAATTTCAAAAATTGTGGGAAAATGAAAAAGTTGACGCAACAGAAATTTTAAAAGTTGTGAAGAAATATAGTGCGATAAGCATTCGGAAAGATACCAATATGAGATTATTTTTTAGTATTTTTAAATTTTTAGGAATGACTTAACTAATTTAGTTAAACTTACTTATTAATAAATTTGAAAATTTGCAAATACGCGTCTAACTTGAGACACTGTTCTAAGCCTGTATACTAAGACAAAAAAGTGTTTACAAGGAATATTAAGCAAATAAATTGAATTGTTATTATTCCAAAAACAGTTAGGAAAATGAGCTATTCTGATGACAATAAATATGTCATACCGTTACAATATAGAAAATGTGTGATTGATACAAAGTAATTCAGAATCTATCGATGAACAAAAGACGTTTTGGTAAAATCTTACAAATGTTACTTCTACTAATGAAAATGAGTCTCAAAGTATAGATGAAACCAATTTATGTGTTGTGAAATTAACGTATTTTGAAGGAATGATAATAACTGTGAAATGGAAAGCATAGATAGCTAAGCCAAATGAGGACTTATTTGGGCTTAATAAGTAATTTTATGCTTACAAATGTAAATGGAAACGCAGAAATATTACATTTAACAGAATTACGAAATCTAGGAAGGCAATCAATATTTTCAGTGGCAAGGGTACATTCTGAGAACTGCGAAAGTTTAAACGACTGAATTATTTCAAGCCTATGCTATTCTTTCTTTATTTTGCTGTGAGGGAATTTTCTTTTAAATGATAATCGGTGCTCCATTACATAATGTACGGCAAATCCAAAAGAAAACACAAAATGTTAAGTGTCCTAAGTTAGAAAGCAGGATCCCTAACTAGGGACAATGATTTTTTTTAAATTTATTTTTTAATAGACACATCTTCTCGCATGCACCGTCTCCGGAGTTGAAGCACTAAGCCGGAAAATAGAATGTTCTAATTGAAAAGAAGTAATTAATACGCTAATGAAAGTAAACGTTTAAAAGTGTATCAAGTATGGGTACTTGACTGTATCTAAAACTGCGCGAATATTTAATACATTGATTTTGCTTGATGCAGTAGTAACAAAGGATAAAATTATTTTTCATCGCTTAAGGAATATACAGGTGGACTGGGATGAATTTCTACCTGAAATGGAAACAGAAGAATAGCTTCATTTTCTTCACGCTAAAGATTACTAGCAACGTTTACATCGAGAAATATGTTCCAATTAAATCCCAGCTACCAAGAAAATTTCCGAATTTTCCGACGCATAAAAAAGTGCACGTGGAGCTTGTGTGCCGTTCGATGCGAAAAACGCGTCCTGCGCCAAATTAGGCTACGACTGCCTTTATTAATCCCCCTAAAAACAAGATGCATGTATTGCTATAATGTGACGCAAAGCAAAAATAAAAAGTGATGAGTCATAAGATACAATTTTAGGATGAACTGGCTGAAGTAAACGCAGATTCTCTAAATGGAAGAATAGGTTCTGGAGAGGTAAAGTGGTCGCATAAAATCCAAGTTTTTCAACTAATAATATTTATGAAAATTTCTTTTGAAGGCACGTTCTTTTTTTTTTTTTTTTGTGTGTGTTAATGACTTGGGGGTGGGGTAAAGTGGTCATAGTTGAAAAAAATTAGCTGTAAAACCACTGTACATATCCATATTTTCTTTCATGTTTAGTACACTTAAGCATTTTGACGAAATTAACTTAGTTTAAATGAAATTCAAATATTTGATGATCAACTTTGATTAAAGGTTCATTCACCAAGCATTTATATCATGTTTCACTCTTGATTGTCACACACATCACCAAGGAAGTTGTGATAATTTTCAATGTTTTGTTTCCCTGGAATATAAAGAAGATAACTTCTGAATAATGTCTAAATTATCTAAGTTACATACTAAGAAAATATTAACACCCAAAGAGAGTTCTTAAGAATTATTACTTTATTAAAAAACAAATCGGGAAAAATGGTTAAGCTTTATTTAATTATTTAATGCATGAGAAATACTTTTAGTTCTAAACTTTCACTTTTTATCGACATTTAACAATTTTTCTTGGAGGAAAGGGGAGGAGACAAATTATTTTAATAAAACAAATTTAAAGCTGCGGTTGCAGAAGAAATGCTAAGACTTTTCATATAATAAAGGATTACAATTTTGTATTAATTCATTTGATAAATTTGTATATCACATTTAAGCTCAGTTTTAACTAATCCAGTTTACCGTAAATATTTAGCGAAATTAATAGTTATTTCATATCTGTCATATAAATGCTGACTAAATTATTTTAGATAAAGGATATATATGTTAAGACTAACCTATGAGCACTTAACCCTATCTTACTTAAGCTGTTCTGAAATCTCTTTTTACTAATGATAACGCTGAAAGTCTATGTCTCTGGATGTCTGGATCTCTGTTACGCGCGTAGCGCTTAGACGTTCGGCCGATTTTCATGAAATTTGGCAATTTTAAGCAAATTTTAAACAGCGAATTACCCTTCTTTGGACGATTAAATTACCATAGCATGGACGAGCAAATTACCATAACATGGACGAGCAAATTCATATGGCGTATTGAGGAGAAATTCTTCATCCATAATTTGTAAGTATACAGATGAATCGAAGGACCTTTTAATAATACTACGAGCAAAGCCGTGCGGCTGCGGCTAGTATTATATAAAATGAATCCAGATTGGCTGTTTACGCAGACGTGTTTTTGAGACCGGGCAGCAGCACAAGGAATCTGATAAAAATTCTAATGATTAAAATTTTACAAAGATGTTAAAAGAAGCATTGAGCTTTTAAAATGTGTCACAGCAAGCAATGA
Organism: Uloborus diversus; assembly: GCF_026930045.1. Taxonomy (NCBI): domain Eukaryota; kingdom Metazoa; phylum Arthropoda; class Arachnida; order Araneae; family Uloboridae; genus Uloborus; species Uloborus diversus. The sequence goes on along the minus strand of NC_072731.1, from coordinate 92,517,583 downwards.
AAATGTTCTTCATAAAAAAAGTATTGCCATAATTAAAACTTGTTGTTCAAAACGTAATCTCTAATTGTTAAAATCTACAGTAAAATAAATCCCCTCATTCTTCCATTTATTTGAAATATAGCCTTTTTCTAAATATATGACCACTTTACTCCATTGACCATTTTCCCCCACCAGACTCTACATTTTTAGTTACATATTTTTAACGAAGTTATAGCGAAGAATATATGATCCAGTGAGAAGCAAAGGGATGTAAGTGTCAAAATTAAAAATTTGGAGATAACCAGTACAAATAGAAGGGGAACCTCTCCTCTGTCTTGGGGCAAGAGATGGTACTAGTAGTCCTTATAGTTGTTGCTATACAGCACGATTTATAAAAAAAAATCAATGAAAGCCTAATTAGGACGTTATCTTTATAGTCGCTTTACTCAAAACTGGAAAATACCCACTAACATCCCTTTGCTTCTCACTGCCTCATATGTCCCTTAAATGAAAGATGCGCAACTTCAATTGGACCAGCACAGGAAAAGTGAATAAAAGTTATAATTTAATTTTTACAGTTATTTTACAGGATTCTCAAGTGATGTTTTTCGCTTTTTGGCTTCTTTGGCACAGTATTGATGTCCAAAGATGTAACTTACATATAATGCATTTATCTTGAGATTCCCTACGCTTTTTCATTTTTTATTTATTTATTTATTTTTTTTTTTATAGAAAGATCTCTCAAAATTTCAGTTAACGGCCAGATACCAATACACAAAAAAGTAGTAGTAGTTTTACATCACTTATTATTCATTATCTATTTTAAAAGCAAGCTACTCATTGCATATATTTTCTACTTCAGTAGAACGTTTTTTCATGGCAGCCAGTGTTCTTCTCTAAGATTTCTAAATTTATTTTCCAAAAAAATAACATACGTTATTTTAAAAACAAATTTTAGGAATTTAAAAATAAAATTAATTTGATAATATTTTCCTTGGTTTAGTTTTACTTTTGCGAATGAGTCCTACACCGGGAGTACCATCAATGAAAAAACAGTAATTATCAAACAGGTTAACAAACATAATAAACTCTCTTTAAATGTCCTAAGACATACACCACTCATCCCCGATAAGTAAATAGCCGCCTTTCTCAATCCCCATCAAACAAGTCAGATCTCTTCCACCCTGCAAATGTCACGGTGAAAGAAAAATGCGACGTCATTAACTCCAACCAGCATGGTCTCCAAATTGTCCCAGTGTTTCCACAGTACCTGATTGAAAACTAATTATTCTGCACTCAGTGGGTCATGTAAATATTTCCCTGTGATGTTAGATAGATTTAGGATCATGATATGTGGTATTTATCTATGAAAAATTATTCAATCTTTAGAATTAGAGTTACTTACGCAGATGTCATTTTTCACCCGACGAAAAGTCATTTAAATGCCTTCTTGGACTTATGAAGCTTTTTGAATTAATCAGGTCTTAAGTAAACTTTGTATTTTGTTGACACTAATGATAGTGCAAATAAAAGTAATTTTAATTTAATGAAAGGTTTGAAGTAGGGTTATTATGAATATTCGTATGCGTGATTTTTTTTTTTTTGGACAATACTTGATCGTTTTCGGAGTAAACGAATGAAGATAAATAATTTTTGGTTTATGTTTGAGAGTTTTATTGAGAGTGGACGCTAGTGTAGCTTTTAGAACTTAAGTCGCTTATTATAAGGTTGTTTAAAAAAATATGAATTTCGTCGGTTTATGAACTAGAAACTGCAACCGTTGTTCTGAAACATTATTTGAATGATCGTAAATGTCCATTTAGAGAGAATTATACTTCTTAAAAATTGAATTTATCAAAGAACAAAAACAAAAAGGATCTTCAAAAATATTTTTACGCTCAAGAATTTGGCACTAAGGAACGAACTCTATTTTTAAAAATGGCTTGTTTTTATAAAAATTTATAAAAGTTTAAAACCAGTCACATTATAGTTTCGATTTCAATTCTGCATTAACGGAGGCAGTGACGGTTCCATATTGTTTTAACCAGTACTTGAAAACTTTCAGATATCGTTAAACGTAGGTGCTTTTGCAAGTGATTTTGTTAAGATTTATAAATGGATCAGTGCTGGTGTTGGAAAATTTGCAACAGCTAAGTTAGCGTCTTATCCAGTTATTCAAATACGGATATTTAATATTTTTTGTGTTTGTGCTATGACGTTAAATTTTTAACATTACAAATTTTTGAGGAATAAATTCCAAGAACATAGTCATGTATCCATATCTTATTAATTCTTAAAAACAGTGGGTATTTAACACAAATACGTTTTTTTTTTTCGTTAATCGTTTCATAATATAAGCACTGTGCCACCAGGTTTCTTTTAGGATCTGAAACTATTTGATGACACAGTATTAAAGGTACTTTTAAAGTGAGAACAGTGCAAAATTTAAAAAATCTCCATTTTCGTTATGCAAGGAAATCAATATAAATGAAACAGAGAATAACATGTGTATGTGTGTTTGTATGTTCAGTATACAGATCACAGTTTATGATGGATCTCGACCAAATTTGGTAGGGAGGTACTTGAGCATCCGAGAAGGAATGTAAGGTTGTTTCCGAACGTCAAAAAAGAGACAAACCGTTCACATTTTAATTTTTGGACCCAAAAATATCATTTTTTTAATATGAGGGCTTAAAAATGCCCTTTAAAGTTGGAATAAAATATCCTAAGAAACCTCGGATTTTTTTGCATCAGATAAAATTCGTTCCAATGTTCCAATGTAATTGGAACGTGCATTATAACTGTTTTTTAACTAATTTCATGCTGTATGTCTTCGAGAAGAAAGTCATTGTTGAAAAATGCTTTTATTAAAACTCGTAGAGTGAAGAAAATCATTGAGAAAAAATATCTGTTGGCATTCTTTTCTCGAATATGAACAAATAAAATTATGTTTTTTGTTTTGAGGCTTTTCCCGTAACTGGGGGATTCAAAAGTTTTCCCTTATAGTTATTTTTCCGCAATTGGTCGGGAAATTCCTTTTTTTTGTCCAAGCATGATTGTTGAACACGCGTCACTTGACATAACTTTTATTTTCTAAGAAAACCGTGCAAAGCCGAGCGATGCAACTAGTCCTTAAAATAAAAACGAAATAGCAGAGTTTTGCATATAATTATAGGTCTGTCGGAAATAATTTTCCTGGACAACAATATTATTAGTCTAGTATGTTGCATATTAGTCCCTATATACTGATTTTTGTATTAATTTTTAACAACGGGACAAAATAATAATGCTTTGTAATGAAAAATTGACATTAGCTCTAAAAAAGTGTTCAGACATTAATGAATGTGTAGATCAATACGTAAATACACATTAGAAAATGATATTTTTGTGCATCATACAAAGTGTTTGTAGGAGCGCTGGTGGATAGTCCGAAAGGGTGATCCATTTTCAGTTGGGGAACCAGGTGGCCTGGACTTTGAGAACATCTAGTATATAGTACACATCTCAAAAAATCTAATTTATGAAGTTTCAATGATGTACCCCTATGGTGTAAGTGATGAGTTTCTGCATGCATGAACAAAAAGCCGTCCGTTTGGTTTTTTAAAATAGAAAAAATATGACTTTCGCAAGTGTTTTATGACATGGGAGTTATTCAAATGAAGATGTACACAGGGTGAGTTCGAACGAATCTTCCATACGAAGGGGGATGATAGAAGAGACCAAGAGGAGCATAGAACCACCCGTTATTGTGGCCATTCCTTAACCGTAACCGAAGTATGGTTGAAAATGAGTAAAAAAACAAAATTCTGAGCGAACGACCCATTTCTGAAATTCCTGTAAGACCTACACACAAAATAAGTACATATTTAGAAAAAGCAGACTAAATGCTACAAAATGACACTTTTTGCATCAAGATAGTTGCATTTTACTGCGAGATACAAGCTTTGAAATATTGGACACACTCGGAACTGAAATGGTGCCAAAGTTTTTAATTGACATTTTCAAAAACAACCGTATGAGCTACGATCGGTCAAATCTACGAAAAACTGGCCCATTTAACTAGCTTTTAGATGATGCAATAAATCTTATTGGACTTTAATTTGAGCAGATATTCACTCTTTTGTTTGAAACAGTGTAAAAATCTGCATTCGTTGAAAGTGCGAAGAGTCGCACTTTTCTGTTTTAAGTTTTCTGTTTCACGTAAGCATGTTGCTTTCCTTGTTTAAGAAAATGATATTTTTACATCAAAATAATAGTTTTAACACTTTATTAAGTGAAAAAACACAAGAGATAGCAATAAGTAGAAGTAAAAGAAACATTTCTTTCCCGTGCCTTTCACAAAGGAAAAACTACAAAATTTACATAAGTTGCTGCGATTTGTCGCCGCTACATCTGATACACGCTCTTTCCCTTTTGCGAACGGAAACAACCGTTGCTCTAAGTGAAAGTACATTTTTTAGTTTTCTTACTGCTTCTTCAAGTCGGATGCTCAATTCCAACAAACTGGCGATTTATGTTTTGTAAACTTCTTATTTGAAGAATCCTCAAACAAAGAAGTCCACTGGAGTCAGGACTGGTGGTCTAGGTGGCCAAGCAATGGACACGTACGTCAAACACATTGGTGATATTGTTCAGTCAGAAAATCCCGAACGGCATTTGAAGAATGTACAGGGCTCCATCGCGTTGGAAAATGATTTCCGCTCTAGGTAACATTTTGCAGATGGCTACTAGCTCAAGTCATTGCTCCAGAAAGATACTGTGATTATATGAGTCGTTATTCACTTGAGGGGGCATGATAAATTTTCATAACTGGCATCAATCTGCGGAACAAAATCCATTTTTAACCCGAAGTTCCAAACTCGATTTAGTTTAAATGTTTGGCTAGGCGTAATCGGCAATCATTTGATGGGTCCGTATGTGTTTTTAGATTTTTTAATGCAGGAAGCACATATTTAGAGTTCATGGAACATCATTTGCTTGGCTTACTTGATGCTATTTCTGCTTCGGAGAGAACAGAAATCATTTTTCAACACCATGGTAACCCTGCTCATTTTCAAGCGCCGTTCGGAATTTTCTGACTGAACAGTATCCCCAATGGATTGGTCGCACGCGCCACATTCCTTAGATCGCCAGATCTGAAGCCAGTGGACTTCTTTGGGAATCCTTAAAACAAAAAGTACACAAAACAGAAGAAGCCAGTTTGCAGGAATTGCGCAACCGGCTTGATGAGAGCAGTAGTAATACTAAGAAATGAAATGTCACTTAGAGCAACGGTTATTTCCGTTCGCGAAAGGGCAAATGCATGAATGAGGTGTTTTGGCGACTAATTTAGCATCTACGGTAAATTTTTAAGATTTATTAAATATACTCATTGATGTTAGTGTAACTTTGTTATTATTGATTTTTCCTTTGTGAAAAGCACGGGAAAGTAATGCGTCTTTTATTTCTACTCAGTGTTATCTCTTGTATTTCTTCACTTAATAAAATGTTAAAATTATTATTTTTATATGAAAATATGATTTTCTCAAACAAAGAAAGCAGCATGCGTAAGTGAAACAGAAAATTTAAAGCAGAAAATTGCGATTCTTCACTGGTTTTCCTTTTTCAATAAATGCAGATTTTTACACTGTTTCAAACAAAAGCCTAAATTTCTGCCGAGCTGGAATCCCAATGTGATTTGTTGTTGTATCATGTGAAAGCTAGTGAAATGGGTCAGTGTTTGGTAGATTTTCCCGATTGTAGCTCATACGGTTGTTTTGGAAAATGTCGATTGAAAACTTGGGCACCATTTCAATTCTGAGTATGTCCAATGCTTCAAAGCTTGTAGCTCGTTGTAAAATGCCACTGTCTTGATGGGAAAAGTGTCGTTTTTTAGGACTTTGTCTGCCTTTTCAAATTGTGTACATATTTTGTGTGTAGATCCTGCAGAATTCTCAGAAATCGGTCGTTTTCTCAGAATTTAGTTTGTTTTACTAATTTTCCTTATTTCTAACATAACTCGGTTACGGTTAAGGATTGGTCACGATAATGGGTGGTTCTATGCTCCGCTTGGGCTCTTCTATCACCCTCTTTCATATGGCAGATTCGACCGAACTCACCCTGTATACCTGATATAATCCGACCGTGAACATATGACCCTTGTCAATCATTTGAAATGCACTTCTGGTATATTATCGTTATGTAGCTATTTAGGCCTGAAAGGTTTAAGTTTCAGCCATAACTGCATCGAGTTGGTGAAACAGTAAAATACATAAGCTTAGTATTCTTTATTGCAACCTTACTCGCTGCAATTTTCAATTGAAATTACATATCGGGGGCATTGTTGTCTCTGACAATTGGCTGCTGAAAGAAGTAAAACCAAAATCCATACACATTCGTAGGATCTAACTTGTCCAAGAGACAACTGCCTTGACCGGAAAAAATTAAAATGTTTTACCTTTTTTGTTATTTTCTAAAATTCCAGGGTGACGTATTCAATCTCTAGGACCAATGACACACTTGAAAAATTCGTTCCAACTTACTCTCTTTATCGCCTTTTCGCAAAAAATGGACAATTCTGAAACGAGGTGGAGCAAAGGCACAACGTTTCATGACCAGACTTTACTCAGAATTCATTTTTTTCCACAATATTTAGAGAGAAACTTAACAATGTAATGTTTTTTTCCCTCGATGTTGAGGAATTCTAAAGACTTGATTTAAATGTTATAAAACTACCATTTATTAATTTTATTACATTAGCAGTATATGCTCTTTATCTAGAAGTTATGTCTTCTTTCAAGCAAAAATTTTCAGCAAAAGTGAAATATTCTATTTGTTTCCAAATTTGCGGTTGCTTAGCTATAGTACTCAACCGACAATTTATCATACAATAGATGCGATGACAACATATAGATCTGATATCCATCATTTGGGGATGATAATACTTAAGCCAAGTGATCGAAATGCACAATTTTGTAATAAGTTGGAAACCCCCATCTGTTACTGTGAGAGGCTACAGCAGATTTCTTTTCAATTCTCTGCAGCAGCATTTTGTCTCCTCATCTTTTAAATCCGAATGTCATTAAGTGCCTAATGACTCGGAAATCTCAACAAGTGTATTTAAATTTGATAAATATCCCAATGAGTGTTTTTAAATGTAAAAATCATTTGAAGACATCGTGTCTGAAAAAGGGATTATTAAGATAAGTGGAAACTGATACGTTTCACCGTTTATGTATTTCCCCGGTGAGATTTAGAATAGATTTCAATTTATGGAACCTGGTAAAGTGAAATAATCATTTTAAAATGAAAAGAAATATTAGCATTTGAAAGATATTGCTTTCTGTTTTGTTAGAACAAAATTGGTGTCGAAAGATCCTTTGAATATTCATAACCCAATGTGAATGTAAATAAGAATGTAAGGGATCGTATATACATATAATTTGTGCATTCTATTTTAATCCAATCAGTCTTTCGATTAGAGTGTTTCTAAACACAAGGAAAACTAGCTTTAAACGTATTTATACGCATGTCTTCAATTAAGTAGGAAAAAATTTCTGGAAAAAATGAAATAAATTAAAACATTATTGTTACCAAGCCGAAAAAATGTTCTAATAAAGAAAAGCAATTGCTACACTGGTCACTATTTTAATTAAAAAAGTTACAATCATCAATTATCATGCTGTTTTATTCTTTAATGAAAATAATACGAAAAAAAATAGGAAAAACTTGCTTTCGTAGAATATAAAGACTAGGAAAGAAGTCAGTCTACATAGTTGCAGGACCTATTTCATTTAAGATAGTAAATTCTTGAAGATTATGTAAAAAAAAGAGAATATTGGTGTGCTGAAAATAAATTGATACACAAGACTTGGAAACTGTTTCAAAGACGCGTTTCGGGAGTATGAGTAATCATCTCTTTGGAACAGAGAACGGTAATTTTTGGATTAAGAAAATTATTTGACCTATGCTATTTCTACCCATTCATGATTTTGAACGTGGGAATGGGGGGGGAGGGGGTTTAAAATAAATTGCACGCATGTTCCTATACATTGTTGGAAATTTAATTCAAGGAAAACTTCGAGTGAATTCTAGGTAACGAACTTTAAGTACAGCGACACAGTAAACAGGTGTAAAATTTAGGTTTGACCCTAATGATACTATAGGATTGCTAAAGAGCCGTTATTAAAGCCTCTTGTATCCCTCCTTCTGTAATACTGGGTGATTCTCTTACAAGCAAGTTCTTAATGCAATAAAAACTAGAGCTTAATGTGATACACGTCGCAAATCACTAAGTAAAAGCAATGTTTGATCGTTTTGGAAAAATCACATTTTTCAATCAAAATACTCGTATCTGCATCTATATTTAATATAAATGCAAAAACACTTATACGAAGAACAAGATATAATGTTCAGCTGCTTCTACTTTTATCGAATTTCATTAAAAATCTTGAATTGTGGCGGTCACTCAAACACAAACACTGCAAAAAATCGATTTAGATTGTTCTGTCATGATTAAGAGCTAATGTCTGTAAGAATCAGGCAGTTTACGGCATTTGTGATTGATGACATTTTTAATTTTCTTTATTTTCACATATGTTGTTCCTTATCATGAATGTAATGTTTGTGCAAAATATGAGTTTTGTCTGCCTTACCGTTTTTGGAAAATTCAATTTTTAAATTTAGGGGGCGTGGCACATTTTTGCGTGTTTTTCAAATTTGCAGATTTTAAAGTTCTTGTTGCTTTAAGCGCCCCGAGAATGACATGTATTTTTAAATTCTATACTATTATATGGTCTTCTTAGATACTATTACAGCTGTCAAATCGGTGTCACTACGAGGGCGACGGCCACAAACTCCGTTTAAAAATTACCGAAAATGAATTTTTTTACTACATTCAATGCCAATTTTCTCAAAGCGCCTTCATGATGACACCAACGTTTTTACATAAATTCTTAGCTACACTTGAATACATCAAAAATATGTAATATAATTGTGTCACTATAAGGGAGCCAGAAGATATTGGAACTTTTATGTGATAAATTTCACAAAAATGCAAATGTTTAAAATCTAACTACTACTCTCGCCCTCATAGCAGAGATCTGAAACTAATTAAGTTTGATAACCAACATGTTCGTCTAACATATGAAGTAAAAAAATTGGTGTCACTCGTATTACTTTCGGAAATATAATCATTCGAAATTAGTATGTTATGGAGTTATTTAAAAAAAGACTTTTCTAATTCGAATGACTTTTTGCACGGTTTGTTTTAAACTTCAATATAAAATTACAGTAGTGACACCTAAAATAATATGTTTCTAATGCTTTTTACAAAAAGGAAAGCTTTATAAAAAGCATTAGAAACACAGTAAATCGATATAGGTACAGATGGACGTATTGTGTAATGTGCATTATGGCTAAAATAGTCGTACTAATATTCATATTTTTCCAACCATACTATTTTTTTTATCTGTTATTTGTATTGAAAATGCAACTATTTATAACATAATGTCTTAAATAGTGATGAACATAATGTATTATATAGCGAGCATTCAGAATCTGAAACATAATTTGAGGATGACGTCGACTAAAACAAAGAAAAAAAAATCGAATTACCCAGTTACAGAAAGACGATCATTTCTTATTGATATCTGGTAATTTTGTAACACTAAAGCTTGGGAAAACATGGTATCCCGGAGAAATAGTAGAAGTTGACCATTTGCAAGTAAAGTCAAATGCATAGCAAGAAGGATTGGAATAAATAAATTTATTTGACTGGAAAAAAGGCGAGTATTGGTATGATAATCTAAACATATTATGCACAATAGATCCACCTGTACCTATATCAAAACGAGCATTTTCTATTCAACATTAAAGACGCTCTTACTGCCCAAAACTGTTTATGTTAAACGTTGCTTTTTTGTAATAAATTGAAAATAAATATAGTCAAAACACTATCTGGGTGTGATAAGATTAAATTAACAAAATACATAAATAAACAAATAAAATAAATTAAAAATAATAATAATAAATGAAAAAAGTGCACCACAACATACTAACTTCAAATGATTATACTTCCAAATATAGTAGGAGTGACACTAATTTTATTAGTTCAAATGTTAGACAAACGTGTTGGTTATCAAACTTAATTAGTTTCAGATCTCTGCTATGAGGGGGCTAGTTGTATTCGGATAAGCTAATTGTCAACTTCTACTATTTCTCAGGGATACCATGTTTTCCCAAGCTTTAGTGCTACAAAATTACCAGACATCAATAAGAGATGACCGTCTTTATGAAACTGGGTGATTTGATTTTTTATGTTTTCTTTGTTTTAGTCCATGTCATCCTCAACTTATGTTTCAAATTCTGAATGTTTGCTATATAATACATTATGTTCATCACTATTTAAGACACCATATTATAAATAGTTGCATTTTTAATATAAATAACAGATAAAAATAGTATGGTTGGAAATATATGAATATTAGTACGACTATTTTAGCTATAATGCACATTACACAATACGTCCATCTGTACCTATATCGATTTAATGTGTTTCTAATGCTTTTTATAAAACTTTTTTTGTAAAAAGCATTCGAAACATATTATTTTAAATGTCACTACTGTAATTTTATATAAAAGTTTAAAACAAACCGTGCAAAAAGCCTTTCGAATTAGAAAAGTATTTTTTTAAATAACTCCATAACACACTAATTTCGAATGATTATATTTCCGAAAGTAATACGAGTGACACCGATTTTTTTTAGTTCATATGTTAGACGAACATGTTGGTTATCAAACTTAATTAGTTTCAGATCTCTGCTATGAGGGCGAGAGTAGTAGTTAGATTTTAAACATTTGCATTTTTGTGAAATTTATCACATAAAAGTTCCAATATCTTCTGACGCCCTTATAGTGATACCAATTTTATTACATATTTTTGATGTATGCAAGTGTAGCTAGGAATTTATGTAAAAACGTTGGCGTCATCATGAAGGCGCTTTGAGAAAATTGGCATTGAATGTAGTAAAAAAATTCATTTTCGGTCATTTTAAACGGAGTTTGTGGCCGTCGCCCTCGTAGTGACACCGATTTGACAGCTGTAATAGTATCTAAGAAGACCATATAATAGTATAGAATTTAAAAATCCATGTCATTCTAGGGACGCTTTAAGCAACAAGAACTTTAAAATCTGCAAATTTGAAAAACACGCAAAAATGTGCCACGCCCCTTAAATTTAAAAATTTAATTTCCCAAAAAGGGTAAAGCAGACAAAGCTCATATTTTGCCCAAACATTACATTCATGATAAGGAACAACATATGTGAAAATAAAGAAAATTAAAAATGTCAACATTTACAACCTGCCTGATCCTTACAGACAATGGCTCTTAAGTACCTGATTCAAGCTCGTTGTCTCAAATTAAAGAACATAATAATAAAATTCGTACACATTCAATTAAAACTGTCCAGTAATTGAAGATTACAAGAAGATATTTTTAAAAAAAATCTAAAACCCTCGTTAAAGTATGGTGAAATAAAAATTAGCAAATAGCGAGATTATCAGTACAGGCGCATGCTTTATGAAGAAACATAGTGGAGGCTTTCATTAAAACAACAGTAACGCAATTATTGGATGTAGAGATAATTATATTTTTCTTTCTGCCAGCAGATATATTATCTTTAGCAAAATTGTGTTAAACTCAACAAGGATTACCTCTGAGAATTAAAATCCTTATATATCATTTTAAGATCTTAAGAAGAAAAAGCAAAACGTGTTATCTTCATTAGCAAAGATAGTTCGGTGCTTTCTAATTGCAAACGAAAAAATTGGATTAGTTTTCAGTTTCCGTTGCTTGTAAAACTGATTGTTATCAAAGAAAAGATTGATAGTTAGAAAGAAAAAAAAGCGTGGTTTAAGTACGCTTTCTTAATGATTTTTCTAATGAAGTATAACTGTCTTACACAATGTAATACCATTTGGAGGAATAAAATTTGAAATCCTGTCGAATCGTTCTTCTGTACCTACAAAAGTGGACTGAGAGCTTTACCATGTTTTTATTTTCGTATGCAATCATTACACAGTATGAATTTTGTTCTTTAATTAGAAAAATTAATTTGATAGATAGTAAACTAATTGCTTTCATGATCCTCGTTGCGTTTTTTTTTTTTTTGATAAACTAACAACTGAAGATAAGACGTTGTACAACGTTACCAAGAAAACTAAAGTTACATTGAGTCAATTGGGGTAAAGAAAAGATGGGGGTAGATGGAAAAAAACTCTATTACCACACTTGTTCTAAACTTTAAAACTAAATTGTTGGTGAGTGAAGACTAGGTAATATATGGGAAATGCTTTGAGAGCTCCGCAGGTTTCCAAACTGTGTAGACGTCATCATTCTTTAAAGACTAGAAAATCTATCGTCAAGATATGACGGGTGAAAATTGCTTCTACATTAGAACGAAGTTAATAATTATTTCGTGATATTTTGATAGTGGAAATTTTAACCCTAACTCCAGTGGATAAACTCTAAACTCCTAGTGTAGATAGCGTTCATTGTTGATCACTTTTTTGTTTCTTCATTCAATTGAAATGACAATCTTACCAATAAAACAGTTAAGTTACCGGATCCAGTTCAGTCTTGTCACAATAGAGCCTTTCTCTACATGTTAAACATTACTAAAACATATTATCAAATTATCATGCCGTGGTGCGTTTTTCATTGTATAAACACAAGGGTTACTCGATCATCGGCGATTATTTATGTGAGGAGGAGGATAACATAGCAAAAAAAGTTGATCTTTAAAGTCGTGGTGCGAGTTTCATTGTTGATGACGTCACGAGCGCTACTCGATTATTGGCTTTTATGTATTAACTAGAAAGTCGCCCGTCAAGATATGACGGGTGAAAATTGCTTCTACATTTGAACGAAGCAATTGCCTATTTTGTGATATTGTGATATTTTTATAAATGAAATTGTAAACCTAACTCTGGTGAGTTAACCCTAAACTCCAGTAGGTAGCGTTTAAAGTTGACCGCTTTTCGTTTCTTCATTCCTCTGAAATAACACAGTCTTACCAGTAAAACAGTTAAGTTACCGGATAGAGTTCAGCCTTGTCACAATCAAAACTTTCCCTGCATGTTAAACATTACCGAAACACATCACCAAATTATCATGTCGTGGCGCGAGTTTCATTGTTGAAACAAGCGAGTTACTCGATCATAGGCTGTTATTATATGAGGATGAGGATAACACAGCAAAATCAGTTGATCTGTGAAGTCTAGTGAGTTTACATTTTCCTCTTGAGCAATGCGAAAGCAGTTTTTTAAATTCGAAGTAAGTGGTTTCAACGACTTATAGGCTTTTACTTCCTTCTAAACGTCATTTTTTTCCGCATCGGAAGTGTTCTTGCATCGAACATCAAGTTCCCGAAGCAATTTTCTGAGAGCGACCGTGAGCTTACTACGAACGCCTCAAAATTCCCGACGCCGTATATTTGAGACGTTCGCGTTCGAGGATACAGATATTTCGATGCCGGTATGTTGAGCCAATCACTGAGCGGCTTCAATCTTAAGAGTCATTTTTTTAAAGCAGGACACTTTTGATAGTTGATGTCTTAAGTTTTCGTAAAAATTTCATTATGGGTTAGTGGTTAACGAAACAGTCGAGTTTCCTTTTCTAAAAAACTGATTTGTTTGTCCTTGAGTAGAGGTCAAAATTTAAGGACGTAAAAAAAAAGAGCTAAATGTATGATTGTTTTACTTCAAAAGCAGCACTGCAAATAAACCTGCACAATTTGGAACACTTTGTTTCAGAAAAAGTGATCCTAATATGTGAATGTGCGCTATGAAGTGTTCTGAATAAGCTCCGTCAGAAGGAAAGTATTCCGAATATGTTCTAGATACTGAACCTCGAGTGCCAACACACGAGTCCAGGCAGCAGATGGTTCGTCAACACATGTGAAAACATGTTTAGTCACATTTGGGCACACTTGTAAAATCATTGCTTTCTTTGCTGCAATGAGAATGGCTAGATGAAGATTGGTTGGTTGTACTATATACTGTATGTATACACTATTAAATTAAAGAACGTTATTTTTACGGTAAATTTCGTTACATTTTTTCAAGACCCTCAATCATAAACTTAATTGAAAGAACTTTGTGCTACGAAATTGTGACATATTTCATCACGTGTGCCAAATTCTGCGAAGCTACGCAGAAAGTATTAGTAAACATTGATGTCGATTTCAGAATTTTCATCTGTAGCTGTTTTGGTCTGCTTTGGAATAATTTAATGCACGTTACTTATTTCCATTACTATTCATTACATTATGCTTAAACATTTGAAAATTGACTTAGCACTCGCAGATTGTTGAGCTCCATATTTTGTGTACATTATGCGCTAGCATTTGTACATTAAGGACTTGTACATCTCTGAGCATTCACATTTTGTTTTAAATAAACTTTTATTCATCATACTGTTTAAGTTGTAGAAGAATAATTGAACATCAATTATGCTTGGAACAAAGATCAATAACCTTTATTGTTATTTGTTACACTTTATAAATTTATGAAGTTTGAGTCTCACAATTTAAATTTAACACAAATGCATAGTAAAGCAAAAAAAAAAAGGATGTTTGAATTTCTACTCTGAGCTCGAAATATATGCACAAAGTTATATCAGCTATCTTAGTCTGATTTCTGAAACTACTAAAGCTTATATAGAATTCTATAAATAAATGTGTGTTTCAGTACATATATCGGGCCTGGAATTGTTCAAAAATAGGACTGGGAAACAAAAGGTTTAAAACCACTGGTTTTAAAGATAATTCTGAGAAATTTACCTTTTTTTTGCCTTATTTAAATCAATTTTTCAATTTGCTGTTCGACACGTTAATAAAAAATTTTATGCTTTGAAAAATGACCATGTCTTATTTAGGAAAAATATACAACCCGATGAACTAAAATTAAATAACATATGATGAAAATTTTGATGCAAAACGTGTAATTATTGGATAAATAAAAAGTTCATTCTGTTGCAGACATTAAAGAAATATTTCAATATTATACATATATTTCATGCAAACTATTTAACACTATAAAAGAGAGGCTCAGAGAGCCAGACTGGAATACTCGGAATTTTCAGGGCTTTTAATTTAAAAAAATTCTAATTTTAGCTTTAATAACGCAATTTTTGGCCATATTTTTAATGTTCGGAAAAAAGGTGTAGGGATACCTTCCCGAGAAATTTGTTGAAGCTGATGTTTTGAAAATAACGTTTAAACTGTCTTTGGGTGATGTAAAGGTGAGAAAAAGAGGCGGGGGGGGGGGTCTAGAAAAATGAATTAAACTGGAGTTTTAAAATTTAAATTTTAGATTGGTCTTTAGTAAACTATAAGGGTAAGAGTTTCCATGAATGATCCCCTCCGAAAACGATTCAGAGGTGAAGAATTTAGAAAATTTTCAGGGGACTTAAGGGGATATCCAACCTCAATGTTTCAAAATTTAATTTTGAAATCATAGTTTTAAGCTGAACTTGAAGACGTTAGAGGAAGGAGACTCGGAGAATTTTTCCGTAAATTAAAAAAAAAAATATATCTTAAAAACATTTCAGCGATATTTGATGATAAAAGGGAAGAGAGGATGGGGATGGGGGCTAATCCTAGAAAAATATTATCCAATTATCCAAGAGAATTTAGTGTTAAAGGGGACATATATTATTTGTGTTCAACTGATAAAGTTTATAAATGTAAAAAATATCTTTTATAAATTAAGTTTTATGGAATTTTATAATCGAATCGACTTGCATGTAAAAACGAGGATTCTAAAATACAACTGTCCAGCAATGTGATGTAAATTTTAAAATCTGTACATGTGTCAAATAAATTAATTTAAAAAAGTATTGAGTTAAATGACTGTTAAATAGTAAAACTGCAAACGATTTCTGCAGATGCGTTTCAAGATTTCCTTTCATTGAAAAAAAAATGAACATACTTCTGTTCAAGCTCGAGTTATGAAAGACTTTTTCCTGACGTCATTTGTATTTAAGTTTACAGACATTTGAAACTGAAATTCATTTTTTTCGTATTTTGAAAAGCTTTGAAACAATGAACATACCACACTAAATTTACTTAAACGCTTGACTGAAACAAAATAAGTCAAAATTGATCAACACTCAATTAATTAAACTTTTGCCCAAAGGCGATGATGATTCCGCAATAGTACTTTCATCAATGTAATGTAAATTTTAAAATGTGTATTTACGTCAATTAGGTTAATTTAAAAAATATTTTGTTTTACGACAAGATGTGTTTAGTAAACTGCAAAATAGGAGTTCAGAGGTTCTAAGTGCATCAGTTTAAAATGTAAATTAAATACGTGTTTTAATTTTTAGCTGCATTAGGGAGCTTATTTCTTTCTTGAGACAATTTAACTTTTTAAACAGCATTCTGTACTTCAAAGTATAATTAAGCGAGTTTGACCAGGAATTTCTGGAAACTCGTGTTTTTATTTAAAAAAAATCGCACTATTGAAAAAATTCAAGTACAACTGAAACATTTTAAGTTGAAGTGGCCCATTCAACTCAAACATAATTCGATCCAATCAAATAAGATTGTATCT